>NC_084520.1:13506811-13739311 GCF_024500385.1 Phyllopteryx taeniolatus | reverse complement strand
TTGAAAAAAGAAAAATGACGTGGTTCATACGCGCGACAGCTTCAAGATGCACTTCTGTGGCCATTTGGCGCCATCATGAGGCCAAATGGAAGAAGGCTGCGATCCACGGTGAATTTACCATAAATGTTACCCAACAATTTTGCGCATTTATTGTGTAGTCTTGCAAGAAAAATAGAGAGAACCCCATTCCTGAACCGAAGGGAGTGTTGTAACTGGGAAAACGAGGTAACCCAAGCTCAAATTCGAGATGTTTCTGTCCAGCAAAGCTTAAATTAAAACCAGCTCTTTTAGAATTTAAATTGTAACGTAGCAATTTTGTGTGTTTAGTCGGATAAGGATGGCTCATTGTTTTCTGTATTTTGAGCAATGGGACTTCTCACTGTCAAGTTCACGACAACGATTATCCATTGTTTATCGTTTTTTGCCCCTGTCGTCTCATCCCTGAGCTTTCCATCGGCAGATCAAGTCAAACATGATCCATTTGGAAATAAATGGAAGTTGTTATTATTAAGGTTTGGGGAAAGTAAGATTGTACTCAGCCATATCTGTGTCTTAAAAATGTCTGTGGCATTTTCTTGTCAAATCACCCCAAGCATTTGTTTCCTTGGCACCAAGGTGGTTCCAAAGTAATACTGCTTGACCTGTGTACAAAAACAGTGACTAGTGAGTGAACAGTTAATCCTGTTTTCAGGTTTTCAGGAAGAGCTTATTGTGAAAATGTCATCCGGAAGTTGCTTTTTTTTTGAAAGGCGAAAACAAAAGACCTTTACTCTGAAAACCGAAAGCGGTGTTCCATCGTGTATTCTTCGACGGCTTTGACCACTTGTTGCGAGCCCTCAGTGCGCGTTCACGCACCTGAATTGGCAACTTTTTTAAGGCTCCTACTCCCACCTCCATCACCTCACATAACCGCCGACAACCAGTTTGATCGCATGTTTTCCCATTGAGCTACACACAGGCTCGACCAATCGATCCGGTTCCCTCCCAAAAAGTCGTCGTCATGTCTGGCGAAGAGGCTCCGACTCAGCAGCGGCAGCAGCAGCGCGAGCCCCCAGCCGGAGATCCGCAGCGGTCCCCCGGGGAGCTGCCTCTGTCGTGCCGGTCCCTGGTGCTCACGGGCTACGGGGGCTACGACAAAGTCAAGCTGCAGGTGGGGCCGCTCGTCCGGCCGCGGCTGCAGCCTCAGGAGCTTCTGGTGCGGGTCAAGGCGTGCGGGCTCAACTTCGCCGAGCTGATGGGCAGGCAGGGGCTGTACGAGCCGCTGCCCGCCCCGCCTGTCACCTTGGGCATGGAGGGCGCCGGGATCGTCGAAGCGGTCGGAGAAGGGGTGAAGGGCCGGAAGGTAATGATGAAAAAAATAAAGAAAAAAACACTTTCATGTATCTATTACTGTGTTGTATTCGCTTTTTTAAATAGATTGGCACCTTGACTTAGGTAATACATAAAGTGATTCGACAAAGTAAAAACAGTACAAATAATGATCATATAAAACAAAAACATAATACCAAAACACTTACACACACCAAACAAACAAACAGTTAAGCCCCAGGGAATGTGAGACCCAAACTTGCCCAACTGAGACCACAAAGTTTGATGTAGGAATATGATTAGAATCGACTTTAAGAATTGATTTCAACCCAGGAAGAAGAAAAAAACCTTTGTATTAATTGCCTTCTATTTCACGTCTAATCCTCATCTGAGCCTTCTCGCAGGAACTAAGGTCACACAGTAATAATAATAATAATTAAAAGTGCGCTCAGTGTAATCTAAGTCGATCTTTGACGCGGGCGGATAATAAAACGAGATACATCCACGAGTGCTTAGAGCGACACACTATTCACTTGCTGGCATCGACACAACACTGTCAAACCTTTTTTACTGTAAGAAGTAGTTTACTGGCAGCAGTGATCCGGTAAAATTTGGCACGTGCACAGAGGACCCCTTGTAGTGCTCCAGCACCAGCCCCTTTTAGCTAGGAGGGAAAGTGCCCTTTGCCTGGAGCCCCCCTTTTTTCTTCTTCTTTATTGATCGATATTAAACACATTTAACACATTTAAAAAATACTACCTCTGTGGTCAATTCTTCTCAAAGCTGTTTTGATATCAGATGGATGGATGTTTATTTGAGTTCTCGTGACAATTATGCCCCTCGCTGATCCACAGTGCACACAAGCCTTTGGGTTTATTGACTGTGTTGATTGTGTTCAGAGAAATTACTGCTTACATCAAATTGTACATTTTGCAACACCAACAATAGCTGAAAGGGCATAATTAAAAAAAAACAAAAAACGATGACTTCATTTCGCATCATCCCCCTGAAACACTCCCAGGCCACAAGATTCGGTACACCTGCACAATGCATGTCTTGAAGCAATTGATGCCCAATGGAGTGTAAAACAAAAATACGTACGTGGAAAACTACATATGATGTTGCCATAATAGTCATGTAAAAAAATCATTTAAAATGCTCTTGCAGTTTTCCAAATAAGAAGTCAAGCGTGCTTGCTTCAAGTTGAAAATTACAGTAAAACTGACAAGTAAAAGAACATTGAATTAAACAAAATATATTAAAGGCAGAATTTGGGGATTTTGCACGTGTACCTAATATTACGACTCATGTATGGATTGTAATATATTCTTGTTAGGTGGGCGAGCGCGTGATCGTGATGAGCCGCAGCGGCATGTGGCAGGAGACGGTGGCGGTGCCCGCCGCTCGCGCCTTCCCAATGGCCGACTCCATGAGCTTCGAGGAGGGCGCCGCTCTGCCTATCAACTATCTGACGGCGTACTTGATGCTCTTTCACATGGCCAACCTCACGCCGGGCAAGAGCGTGCTGGTCCACATGGCGGCGGGTACGACAAATCTGCTTTGAATGGCCACTAGGCCTTGAATTTATGCTGCCAATAACTGATAGTGGTTAATAATTAGCAGGGGACCATTAACATGCTCGTGTATATTTATATTATATGACTGTCTATCTGTGTCACTGTAATGAAGTCCTACGAGTGTACATTATATGTAGTTTTTAAATCGACTTTTCAAAGTCCCTGTAAAGTGAAAATGTCTTCTAAATTTGACACATCACAGAGAGGAGTGTTGTTAACAACCCTGCCAAATTGGAACAATTCGAAAAATGCTCCCAAAAAGTACAAGAGGCTTCATAATTGTGAAAATCAAGTTATTCTCACTACTCTCAAACGCTGTGGGCGTGTCCGCTGAATGCATTGAAACGACACCCGGCTCAATTGTCAATCAATTACCAGCACTGTGACCTGGAAAAATGGATGCTGGATTGACACTTGCGCGCATTCATGGCCGACAAGGCGGCGCTCTAAAGCAGCCGCAGCATACCGGAACCAGTCGGACTTCGCGCCTCCTTCCATTTCCCCTCGTGGCGCGTCTGCCTTTCTTACTGTGACGTGCCCGCACTCACGGCCAACAACGAGGCACTCTAAAATGACAAAGACCAGCGGACTATCCAAAGGGATGATGCATTTTCGGGGTGTAGAAATAGCTAGCGAGCTAACTGCACATTCAGTAGCTGGCTAAATGCACATCGCATTTTGCTGTTCTTCCATGTACGTATGTGTGCAGGCGGCGTGGGCATTGCCGCCACCCAGCTGTGTCAGACTGTGCCCGACGTGACCGTCTTCGGCACGGCGTCCCCCTCCAAGCACGACGTCATCACCCAAGTGGGCGTGACCCACCCCATCGACTACCGGACTAAAGACTATGTAGAGGAAATTCACAAAATCAGCCCCAAAGGTCAGACACTGTCCACTACCCTTAATTCTACTGTCAAATGTAATAACATAAATATGAATAAATAAAACAATTATGCAAGATGTATACAACAACATACTGTATATGTATTATGTATAGTATGTATTTATTTATTGTATTTTGAAGTTAAAATCAAGATGATTCAGGTCATGCTTAGTTTTGTCTTCTTATTCCATTTTATGTATTTTTTTTCCCCCTTATGATTTTATTCCCTCTGCAGGAGTGGACATTGTTCTGGATCCACTCGGTGGTGCCGACACACAGAAGGGCTTCAACTTGTTAAAACCTTTAGGCTCACTCATCGTATTTGGTAAGCAAAATAAAGATTCTAATTTGAACCTTTTTTGGTACGACGCGTGGAAACATATTTTCACTTATTAAAACACAAGAATTTCTTGGTGCCTGTTCTTATGCTTTTTCTGTCAAGAAATGTGAGACTAAAATATGTCATCAGCTTAATGCTAACATATACATTGCTATTGACAGGGGATAGAGATGAATAATGAAAATACACGAGTAATTGACACCCCCACTAAAAGGTTTCGCTTGTATTGTAGTTGCTTTCAGATATCACACGATGGCGATAAAGGACTACTTTTGTCTAAATGAAGCTCCTCAACTCACGTCATAAGCACCAAGATTCCACCAGATGAGCACAAACATAGCAGACAGAATCAGAATCATATTTGAATTTGTCTCTGGTAGTTGGAGCCAGTATCCAGAGTAGGTGGAGTTTTTCATTATGCTGCATCTGTTCCGGTTGACCTCACTGCTGCCCGGTGTGTTGTGTCACAACGTGCTACTACACTGATGGCGAAAAAAATCTAAATTCGGACTTGCCTGTATAGCTTAAAAATAACCGCTTACAAGCCACGGTAACGCTTTATATCACGAATGGCGTGTGTCTGTGTCCGTGTGTCAGGTGCGGCTAACTGCGTGACGGGCCAGAAGAAGAGCCTGCTGGCCCTGATGAAGACGTGGTACAACCAGCTGTCCATCAACACGCTGAAGCTGATGCAGACCAACAAGGCGGTGTGCGGCTTCCACCTGAGCTACATGGACGACGAGCACATCGACATGGGCATGGCGTCGCTGCTGCGGCTCTACGCGGAGGGCAAGATCAAGCCTCGCATCGACTCTTGCTTCCACTTCGAGGAGGTGCGTTGAAAGACAAATGTACTGAGTTGACGTAATGACATCGCGTTTTTTACAGTACAATGAACCCCTGCCTATGGTGTTGATGCTTTATGATCTTCTCTGTTTTAAGCGCTTTTCTGCCATGTTGTGGCATCTAAAGGCAATCGTAAACCTTTTTGGGACGGTGTCGATTACTGGTGGAGTTTCACTATTTCCAGTGGGTCTGTGTCCTGTAATTTTTATTTTTATTTATTTTTTTCCTGGTCTTCCTACTCAGGTCACAGATGCGATGCGGCGCATGCACGAGCGTCAAAATATCGGTAAGATCATCCTTCTCCCTGAGCCCAAAAAGCGGGATGTTGAGATGATGACGTCGGCAGAAAAGCTTGGAAAGAAATGACATCATCGAAGGATTAAGTAAAATTGGATTTCCCTTTGTATGTTTTCCCGACTACTCAATTATAACAATATCTTTTGACAGTATTCGCACTTTTTAAAATGACTTATCGCACAATATTTCTATAGTTCAGCGACTGTTAGCAGCGTTTGTATTTTAATTAATAAAAAGCATTAAATGTGTTAATTGTATTGCCGCTATTCGAAGAAATATGATTGTAATTTTTATTTATTTATATTTTTTTTTAGCAATAGCGTCCGTGCAATCATGACTGATTTTTTTGTTTTTGTGCCAACTTCTGAGGCTGCACTCTGGACAACAATAAAAGCAATTGGGTGGAATTTCCTGCCTAGGGAATTCCTACTCCTCTCAACAACAACAAAAAACAACTAATAACATAGCGTCACTGTCCAATAAAACATATGTATGACTTATTTAACTGAAGCACACACAAAAAAAGAATGACTTTTTTTTTTCAAATAAAAGACTCAAAATTATGTTACCTTCAGTATTTTCTCTGTATTATTTTAAGATCAACCAGGATACATTACACATTTTTGGGTGGTCGACTAGAATATGGTTATAGTTACACTATCCTTACTGCAGTCTTTATTACTGTTCAGTTGTTTACTTCAACTGCGACAAGTTTCTTTTTTTTCTTTCCTCTTCCCACTTTATAGTCCTGTGTGTGTGTGTGTGTGTGTGTGTACATGTGGCGAGAGCACAACTCGGCACATCTGGATGTAATCAAAGGACGCAGTAGACGCATTTTTTCAATTCTACATTATATTTTATTCTCTGTCTTACTGTATATCAAACAGTTTGTCACTTTGGCAGGTCTTAAATTAGCCAAGATGTTTTTGTTTCCTTCATACGCCACATACTCTACATACTAATGTTTATGGGACTCTGGTCGTATGAAGATGATTTTAAAATTTGATTGGTTAAAATAGTCCTGTTGCTATTATGGTTTAAGTTACATTGGCCAGCGCTACTGATTTTGAAGACCCACGGCAGATTAGATCAACATGGCAACACATTGAGGCTGAAATCTGATTGAACAAAAAAATAATAATATTCTAACTTCCACATACACGTATTGGAAGCATTCAGCTAAGAGAAACGCTACGAAATGAAGAAAAAATGTCTTTGGAATAAATTAAGTCAACTTTCCAGCATTTGTATAGTTCTTAATCACAGAAGAGTCTCACATTAACAACATTTAATGGAACAAACTATTAGAATTGAACTTGTAAATGTATTTAGTACTTCTTGTGTTTATGGCAGAAAAGAAAACGACACTTTATACTATTTGCAGATTCAGTTTGGGGAATATAACCGAATATATGTGATTGCATACGAGAACCAGCAGGAGGCGCCAATTTCCATGTAATAACAAGATCGGTCGCCGTTCCTAAGTTCCAAAAGTCGTTGTTTTGTTTACCTGTTTTAGCGGAAATGTAACGGAAGTGACCTGCCTCCCGCATGTCTGCCTTGACAATAAACGGGAATGCCCTTGTCGTCATAGTCGTCATAGACGTACATACGTAAAGGCTTCGATGAGCGAAGATGCGTACGTTGACGTCGCCGCCATATTGGATGTGGCAAAGCTAAAATAACCTCATTCAGTGCTGCTTGGAGGACCTAGCAACCATTTTACACACAACGCCTGATCTGATTGGATTATCTTTCACAGGTAAAACTTGAGTCATGACTTTTGATTGTATTTGACCATTATGACATCTATACACTATATAATGAATATAATAACATTTTCTCAAAAGATTCCTGATAGAAGTCGGATATAAAAATGATCAATATCAGTGAAGTTTAAACAGTGCTCTTTATTTAAAAACATAAAGTGGTCTATCTACATTTCAGGATCCGGTTATTATAGACAAATTAAATATCCAATATGAATATTTCAATATTTATTATTGTAGTAACACTATTGCGTACACTGGTAGCTGAAATTCTTTAAAAACACAAAACATACTGTCATTTCTGAACTCTGCATGTGGCCCTGTTGATTGACGCGTGTGTGTCGTTCTTGATCTCATCCGAATGCACATTCGTACACGTGCTGCTGTCGACAACAGCTGCCCGAGTGGGCCACGCACTTCAGCCAATATTTCATCTCAAAGGTCCCTTTGCTCTTGGTATTAATATGAGCTGTGACGTCACAAGTGCCAGTCACCAGATATTCCGCAGCATTGTTAAGTCTTCATTAGTTCAAGACATTGATTGATATTGCAGTGCTAGTAAGAAGCATGGTATTCCCATTGATTCAATAAAAGCTGGCAAACACTTGAGTGCACACGGTAAGATCTGCCACATTCAATATGGCGGACGAGTTAGCGTTTTTCCAGCAAGCTGAGGCGTTTCTTTCTGTGTGTGTCTACGGTCCCTCCAGTGTGCTGGTGCTGCGGTGGGTGAGGAGTCTCTCTGCAAATCCTGTCGTCACTGGGATGCGGCTGCTGCCTCGTCGGTAAGGGCCTCTTTTCTTTTTTTTCTTTTTTTAAATGTCTTTTTAACTACCTCTGTTTATAAAATGTCCACTCCATAACACCATGTTTGTGTGTGTGATTTTTGCCTTTTAATCCCCCACCTCGCCCGACCGACGTTCGGCTTATGATGACTTTCAGTGGTGACCTCGTATGCGAAAATAGCAGCGTTGTGTTATAATTAGAGTGTGCAGATATGTGCGGGACATACTCTCGTGTGTATGTTTGACATTTATAAATGAAGTGGAATGTCATACATGAACACAGGCCATTACCAAACTGAGGGAGGGGGGCAACTTATTGGTCCAGGGTTACATTTTTTTTGGGGGGGGGGGTCATCCATAGACGTTTTTAACCCTCATGCCGTGTTTTTGTATATATTTTTTTGGTTGTATTTTTTATTTGGTAATCATTTTGCAACATGTGCCTAATAAAATCTCCACCAAGTGCACAGTGAAAGACCCCAACCCCGCAAATTTGCGATCCCGAATTCATGAATTCACCTATTTGCAGATTTTTACGGGGAACCTATCTTCTGTTATTTACTTGGAAAACTCACTTATTTGCTGTTTTTGTGCTCAGGCCAGAGCCATGTCTATTATAAAAATGTTGCTTTGGTAGCATATTGGTGAAGTGAGGGGATGAGCATAGCCTTGTTTAATAGAAAAAAAGTGCTTTCCCATCATTTTTTGGCATCTATAGTCTGTTAAATTACTCGCAGATTTTTGCTGTCGCTGTGGTTCACTGTACAGTAAATGTTCACACTTCATGCCGTCTTCAGCATTTTGGTGCATTTTTCACTTTTATTCTTATTTGGCAGTTATTTTGTCTGTGTTATAACTTGTGGCCTAAAATTTCACAAAACGAGTGAATTTTCCTAATCACAAAAACTTTACCCTCAAAAACTGAATGTATTGTTATCCGTCCTTTTATCCTTTCATCCTACTATACGGTTTACTGTTAGCATCAAATTTTTAAACATATGTGAAGCTCTTATACAATTCGGACTTATTATTGACTAACAATGTATTTTCTTTTCTGCATGTACCCTCCCCACCCCCCCGGTTTTATGGAGAATCATAAAAGTTGTGGCCCTTTGCTCCCGATTTAATCTTCCGCTGCACCACTTCTTCACCTTATCTGCAAAAAACAGTTCTGAAACGAGAGTCAGTCACCCTCGTCTGCGTAAGGGCATGCGCAACACTTAATATTTGTTAGGTAAACGGAGTACTGGCAAAAGACGTATGAAACATTCATAATAAGGTGCAGTTATGTAAGGGCAATAGTGCACTGTTTAGTCATGTGTTGCTGCTCCCTCTGTTAACATGACTCATTTTAATATAATTTACATGTTTGGAGGTGTCCTCGGGTCTGTGTGCTCCAATAAATTACAATTACGTAAGAAATTGGTCGATTCAGTGAAGTGGTATTTTCAATCAACAGGGCACCAACCGGTTGGGTAGTCTCTTTCATTGTTTTTAACACATGTGAGTCATTATAAAAGTAGAATTGTTCATATTCTTCTTCTTTTTTTTTTCTTGACAGAATTTGTAGGGCTCAGTCACAACTTCCCCAAAGGTCAATGAACATGAATATCTTTTTTTGTTGTTGTTTTTTTTCTTTAACCATAAGGTATCACCGCAGAGCGGCAAAGGGTCGGCAGTTTGAATCCTAAATTGCTCTCAGTGGGCCTGGCAGCGCCATGCGTGGCAGCAGCTGCCCATTGGTGTGCGAATGTGTGAGCCTCTTTAATGATGGTGTCGTTAAAGCGCTACATAAGGACACTCCATTTACCATGCACAGGAAGTCAGCTGTCCGTGTTGGTCACATGATGTTCCGCATACAGCGCATTGTACCGCAGGCCACTAGATTTATAGGCATGACTCATCGATTTGCGCCCAATCCAACAATTACATGAATGTAACGGTAAAACTTTTTGTTTGTAGAGAGCCTAATAAGGACCGAAGATGACCGCAGCGCCTCAACCGCGTTTCCTGGTGCTGTTCGACTTCGACGAGACCCTCGTGAACGAGAACAGCGATGACGCCGTGTTGCAGGCTCTGCCGGGCCAGCGGCTCCCCGATTGGCTGAAGAACAGCTACCGCGAGGGCCACTACAACGAGCACATGCAGCAGATTCTGGCCTACATGGCCGAGCGGGGCGTGTCGCGCGACGCCATCCGCTCGGCCGTGGAGACCATCCCGCCCGCGCCCGGCGCCCTCGCCCTGCTGCACTTTCTCCAGAGCCACCAGCGCGACTTTGAGCTGGCGGTGGTCTCGGACGCCAACATGTACTTCATCGACACCTGGCTGAAGCACGCGGGCGTGCGCCACCTCTTCTGGAGGATCTTCACCAACCCGGCCAGCTTCGACGCCAGCAACCGTCTGGTGCTACTCCCGTTCCACACCCACCTGTGCCCCCGTTGCCCCGACAACATGTGCAAGCAGGTCATTCTGAGGGAGTACCTCGCCCTGAGGCAAAAAGAGCGCGGGGTGCCATTCCAACAAGTGTTTTACGTCGGCGACGGCGCCAACGACGTGTGCCCCACGTTGGCCCTGGGGCCCCGAGACACAGTTTTCCCTAGAAAGGACTTCCCCATGCACAGGCTGCTGAAGTCAGAGGGAGCCAAGTTCAAGGCCAACGTGGTTCCCTGGAGCAGCGGCGAGGACGTGCTGCACTGCTTGAAGAAAGTCGTGGAGGCGAGATGATAATGGACGAGCAGGAAACGACAACCTGAACAAAGGTGCTCTAATCGTATAGAGTAAGCTAATAGATCAATATCCCAAATATTTGCTTTTGTCAAAAAATTAAATAGAATCATCATTGTCATCTACCAGCACTCTCAAAACAAGAACAAGAGTATGGAAATATATCTCTGCCATTTGAGTTTGAATTTGCAACACTTCGCATCAAAATCAAATTTAGAATTTTAAAAAGCATCAAAATAATCGCTTTTTTAATATGACCCGTAAAGTGATATTTGAATGAAAAACAATTCAAGATCTCCAAAAAGTTTAAAACAATTCCAAAAAAAATCATTGTCTCACACGATCAATGAAAGGTAACGTGATTGGCTGTACATTGAACAAACTGAGGAATTTTGACTTCTTATGCTAGTTTTGTGACATATGAGTTGAAATTCATTTTTTTAGTTGTTGATCTTTTTTTTCAGATTTTGATGCTCTTTGAAAAAGAATCTGAAACTCAAATTCAAACTTAGATGGCACATATATCCAAGTGTCTTTCTTTAGACGTGTTTTACTGAGCCACGTTATTATCGCTAATCGGCAAGGCTAACAGGACGCTTAATGTGCAGGCTACCAAAATGGTGAATTAGTGATAATAATAAAAATACAAATAATAGGAGTGTTAAGTGTTGGAAATCTGCAATCAATAATATTGATAGTGACAATAACGACAGTTTCAGACCTCCACCAAGACGGAAATATTAATATTTGTGTTTGTTTGTGGACATCTGTTTGTGTACATTTTGTCAGTTAGCAGACTTAATTCCTGATTTACAGAGAATGCCCATTTTTAGCCGTGGGATGTGGGGGAAGCGTTCCATCATTAAATAATTTTCTCCAAACAAAAGTGAGAAAAAAAAAAAAAAAGGCTAATTGCGATGGCGTCTCTACGTTTGTCGATGATGGTAAACAACGTAAAGACCTTAAGACTAAACGGACGGGACTGTTTTTGTGTAACTGCTCGCGAACAAAGAAACGGCATTTGAAACAATAACTTTGGCACTCGGCGGATTTTACAAATAATAATCTGCATGAACCAAAGTGACACGCAGTATTTATTTGACTTCATCAATCTGCATGTCAAGAGTTCACTGCGGCGAGATCAATGATCCCTTCGCCACCAATCACGCGTCTTTGTTGTTATCACAGCAGCCGATGAGTGCGTTGTAACTAATAATGTATAAAGCAGACGGACAAAGATTGGTCAACCGCTAACGAGGCAACACGAGTTTGTTTGTATCGCGCCGTCCGTACGCAAGGCGGGATTCATGAAAAGATCAAACAAAGCAGTAAAACGACAAAATACATTCACTGGAATTAGTATTCAAGCAGCTTTTTGAGAAAACCATTTGAGCATTTATTCAGTGCCCTTGATATCCAGCTTAAGGTCCATGTACTAGTATCCTCTTTGTCCTCGTTAGTAAGACAATTCAGCGCACTAGTATAACAACTAGGGCGCACGAGTACAATGACTAGTAACATTTTTTCCACGACTGCAATCCACTACTCTGTGACATCTCTGCACACTAGTAGGACAATTTTGTAGGATAACTCTATGTTAGTAGTAGGCAAAATTGCACTAGTTGACATCTGCATGCTCCTAGTACTACCAGTGAAGCAAAAGATGTTAAGAATTTTATAATGTCATTAGTAGTACTAGTATCGTGCTGTTGTCAACAAGTGCACAGTTAAATGTTAGTAGAAATTTCTAATGCCACTGTAAGTACTAGTAGGACTCACTAGTAACTTGTAGTTGTCCTACTAGGATGCCAACGTTTTCCTACTGATTAGACACTTCAGCACACTCATCTTAACGACGAGAGAGCACTGGTAGAACAACTTACTACTGACGTTTTTCCACTATTGCCTTGTACTACTGAATTGCTGCCCACTAGTAAGACAACTTTGGCATACTAGTAAGACATGTTAACTAGCGGTGCAAAACTGCAATAATTGACATCTACTACTCGTGAAGTAGTGCATAGTTTTGCCTCACCTTAGTTCTAGGGCGCACTAGTAGAATGTATTTTCCACTACTGTAACAAATTTCTGTCCACTAGTAGAGACATTTAGCACACTAGCAGGAGAACTACATCATGTTACCATTGAGGCAAAACTACTAGTGGGGATTTTCAGGCTACTAGTGCATGACACATGCCTACGATTGGACCTAATAGTGTCACTAGCGCAGCACAGTCAGGTTTAATTGCGCACTAGTGGCGAAAAACTCGTAAATGCTCCAACGGCTTGCCATAGACGTGTAACGCCGCGGGGTCACGCGGGGCAGACGCGGCGTATCGGGCGGCTCTGGTGATAAAGAAGCGATACCTCATCTGGGCCTCGGCGATACGGCGGCTGTAATCTCCACCGGCATGTAAACAACACCGCATGCCGTGTGTGCACTCTGGCCCTGCAATGCAACATTCACGCAAACACATTCTTGGACAGTTTCCAAAGTGAGGGTCGGGGGAAGAAGCGGTGCAATAACTCCGTCACACATGTCTTACTATACAATGATTACATGTATTCTTATTGAGTGTCCGTTCTGGTATGCACATTGCATATTTCAACGCACTTTTAGAGGACTAGTGCAGTATTCGTAATTATTTAATCAGTGTTTCCCAACACATATTTTATTTACATTAGATTAGATGGAATAGGCTAAATTCGCGGCACATTAGCCGGGAATCACTTATTTATTATATCACTCACGTGAGCCAGCGCACGACACGTCGCTACACGCTAATTGCATTCTTGTCATTCACACAAGTGACGTGGTACATTAGTGTATTTTGCGGGGTGTGCCTAATAATTTGCACCTGTCGTAGTTTTCACTGCAGTGCTAGCACCTTTTATCATATTGCACTTTAAACAAACAAATCTGACAGTGTTCAACAAAATCCTTGTATTTGTTGTGAATGTGGAATACATAGGAGAGTCCGAATGAATAATAAACCAGCAAACATGTTTTAAATTATTTCGTTATACTGTACTCAAAACTATAAGCCGCTATTGTCCGTTTCAGAAGCTTCTCAGGTGGAAGAGTATATTTGTTGCTCTATAGGAAGAATGTTTTAAAGATTACAATGAAGTCATCAAAATGGCATCGCTCATTTACATAAATCTTGACGTACAGTGTTTTTATATGTGTGTGTGTGTGTGTGTGTGTGTGTGTAATTTAAAAAATGTGCAATAATAAAACACTTGATACGCAATATGATGTAACAGAGGTATGGATACATAAGGGAAACTTCAGATTTTTCACTACTTTTACTTTGATTCAGGAGCATGTGTCCCAGCTCGACTTTTCCTTTTATTTGACATGCTGTATTTGTGATACAAAAACGTATGTAACGCGACATTGTAACGGGAATATAAAGCCATCATGTCATCAGTCACTCCTTCTTGAGTGGTTATTCCAATTGCATTCCCAACAAACCACCTTAATTCACGTGTGTATATACAAGTAATATACACACACACACACACACACATATATATATATATATATATATATATATATATATATATATATATATATATATATATATATGAAATATAATTGTTTTGTTTGAAAATCACATTTTTCACAAAGGTTCATGTCTGTGTTTACGTCATACATTTCTGTGTTTAAGCACCTTAACTTAACATTTGTCCAACATAAAAATACTAAAAGAATAAACTTTTTTTGTTCAACAAAATAGGCAAATTAATTTAACTCCATATTTAACTTCACAACATTGTTGTGTTTAATTTTGACACAATAGGCAAATGGACTTAGTTAAACGCAAAAATATGAAATGAATCAAGCTAATATTTTTGTCTGAACATTTTTTTGTTCAATTCACAAGAAATAATACATGAACTCAATCTTATTAATACGCAAAAATATGAAAACCATTAAGCTAATATTTTTGTTGGACTTTTTCTTTTTTTTTTTTGCTTTATTTTGTCAATTTTTCTCTGGTTGTAGGGTTTGTTTGTATTGTCCAAATGTCCACATATGAGCACGAAAAACATTAATGCTCCATAATGACTGTGGGAGATGGGAACAAAAGCACGAAAAATAGCGTCTTAAAAAAAGGACACGTGGATGAGAAGATCCTCAAGGTCAAGGAAGGACAGTTGGACAGTGTTGTGATTAAGTGGACGGGACAACCGATGACTCTTTTAGTCTTCAAAGTCGATGACATGTTGCCTCAGTTCCCCCAAATGGAAAGAGAATACGAAAAGAGGGATGGATGACAGAAAGAAGGGAGCAGGGAGGAGTCTTTACTGTATGTTTTTATAAAATACATTATAGAGTACATCTTTTTAATCAAAAGCATGGCATGTCAATCAATTTCAATGGGGAAAGATGATTTGAGGTTTGTGCGAGTGTTTTGAGTCACGAGCATGGACATTCAACTCGTATCTCAAGGCACCGCTGTGAGTTGCAAGAAGTTGCGCGTAAATGCTGGAGAGCTGATCCCAATCGGAAATGCTGTCAAATGAAATTGAAAAGTCAGAACTGGAGAGTGCGAGACAAAAAATATATAGGAAAAAAAAAGAAAACACTAATTTGGGATTTTCTTTTTCACCGAAAATTTTGACTTTTTAGAATTCTGAACACGTTGAAGTTGAAAATGATCAATTAGGTGTAATTTAAAAAAAAAATATCTCCATTTATTTAAAAAAAAAAAATTCCTGTGGAATTATTATGAATTATTGTTTGAATGTGAAAATCAGTGGCCCGGGTGGATATTCCTAACAAGAGGATTTTGACTTTGTAATGGTCGAATCGAATCTGGTAATATTTCAAAGATATTTTCAAACGAAGGCGTTTTCCCCTCCAGGCAGCACAAATCCTCTCCGTGATGACAATCGCATATATTGAATATATGACTGAAGTCTCAATTTTAAAAGACAGCAAAGGCTTTAGGCTGCGCTATTGTTGTCTTTGCTGACGTCAGAGTTTGAATAAGTCACTTTCTTCATGCATAACAAGGTTTGAAATGCTTAAGTCAGCCAAAAAGTGTTCTTGTTGACGTGTGCACATCTGTTAACCACAACATCACAGTCGCTCTAGTCTGCATTTAACACTTTATTTCAAGAGGGGAAGTAAAAATAAACAAGTAAAATAATGTGGTTGCACAAGTATGCACACCCTCTTATAACTGGGATTTGGCTGTGCGCCGAATGAACCAATCTCATAGTCAGCACACACCTGCCACCATTAATTAAAAGTGCTTTTGATGAACCCAAAATATAGTTCAGATGTTCAAGTAGGCTTTTCTTGGCATTTATGGCGAATCATGGCCAAAAGGTTCAACCTCGGTTTAATTGGACCATACCAAAATCTCCCAATCACACATGGGAAAATGTGTTGTGGTCGGGGACTGTTTTCCTTCCGCCTTAGATAAAGTGGGAGGAATTATGAGCAGTTCAAAAGAGCAGTTGGTGTTAGCGCAAAACCTTCAGGCTCCTGCTGGAAAGCAAAAAAAAAATATCATCATCATATTTGGAGGTGTTGCGGCTTGTATAAATGGGACTCATGACTTGTCGTCATTCCGCCCCTCTGATGAACTCGGTCGCATCGTCCTTGTCAGTGGCCAGAAGCTGAGTGAGCAAAACAAGGAACGCGTCACCCTCCCCTCACTTCCGTTGCTCTTTAGCGGCATGTCGCTCATATTAGAGGGAGCAGTAGCAACACAAAATGAAAAGTATTGATCCTTTCATTTGGTCACATTGACCGGTGCTGTGTGCATTACGGCTAAATAGGCTCACGATAGAACAATTGTCAGCGACCTCCAGCGGGAAGTGAATGCAGAGGAGATCCGATGAAACCGATCAATCCAATTTGACTCGCTTTCATTCAATTTCCGCCTTGAAAGGTGAACGATAACTCACTTACAGGATTTGAGCCCTGTAGGGGGTCACGCTGTGTTGTAAGGAGCCAAAACGCCATCAGGCTGATGACTTTGTTTGTGGACATCTTGCGATATCATCTCGCGTGTGCACCAATAGCCGCTGGGCTTCTTTCTGTTAGCGATTCTCAAAATGTTGCGTATGTGTACCACGAGTGGGACGCTGGCTCCCTCTAGTGATATGTGAAAGAATCACTGCCTATAAGTACAGCTCAGTTGTATTTAACTTTTTTTAAGTGCACTACATTTCATCTAGAAATAGAGAACTACTTACTTTTGAAACATTTACTCGGGTAACAGTACTTCTACTGCTACTAGTTCTACTACTACTACATAAAATATATATGTGTGCAGTGTTCAAGCTGTTCTTAGTGTTACAGTGGCTTACAATAATATTACATTTACTTACACCACTTACCACTTAGGTCTACTATGCTACTGTATTTTAAAGTTGGTCATTATGGAAGTACTTGGAGGGCTAAGTATTTTTTTTTAGGTGGTAAAAAAAAATAAAAAAATCACACCACATCACTCCCTTTCTGTCGACCTTGCACTTAAGGTTCAGATACAACCTAAAAAAAATTATAAATATAAAGGTGATACAGCCTTGCAGTCCCCCAAATTGTTGAATTCACTTTCTTTTAAACAAAGCCACCGCTTCGGGTACCATTTTTTTGAAAAAGCAGTTCAAAAAAATTTGTTTCTGCAGGCCTGCCAATACAAGCACGACTGTATTATGTCAAGCAATTTGCGTGAGTCCTCTCTATGGAAATTGCCGTACAAAACAAATTGTGCTTACTAATGACAATGTGGAATTTCTTAACGGTAGACGTCACTGTCCTCTCTCTCTGTCTCTCTCTCTCTCTCTCTCTCTGGATGCTAATTGAAGTCTCTTTCACCACTGCCATTTGCTTCCTTGACTACTGCTGTTTGCTGCTCTCTTTCGCTTCAGCTCACTTGCCACCGTTTCCAACCCTTACAATTAACCAGGCTTTATTATTAGAATAATTTTTGGGATACTTTTGTTTTTGTGTGTGCGTGAAGCTGTTCAACGTGTGAAGTCCGAACTTCAGAACTTCAAATGTGGGCTATTTAGAGGAGGACTGGGCAACAAATGTAAGTTGGTCTTCTATAAAAAAAAAAATACGTTAAGCGTAAAACCTAATGCGAAAGTTTTTGAAAGTGTTGTGTTTGCAAGACGTAAACGACCTTTAACTTAAAGTTGAATAAGGGCGAAGTTTGCCCCAAAGCTATCGAGCTAGGTTTGCTAATGGCTACATGTGTAAAATTTGCAAGCATGTTTTTTTTTTCCCGATTGTAAATGCTCAGTTTTTTTTTTTCTTCCTCATTTGAAATAATGTTTGTATAAACTTAAAACATATAGTATCTTGTATAGGTTGAACTGGCTTTTTTATTTAATTATTGGTAATGTCGTCATTGTATAACTTAACCCACATTACACTTAGAAAAGTGCTATATAAGTGTAATGCATTATTATTTAAAACGATGAAATACAAATTTAATGTACATACACATCGTCGCTGTCGGACGCACACCTCCTATGTTCAAAAATGACCAATTTTTTTTTCACAAATCAATACTAATGGTCAGTCACCATGTGGTCAGTTATTATTATTGTTATTATTACTTTACAAATTATTAACCAATCTAATGTCCAAAAAAATAGCTTGAGAGAAAATCTATTGACTCCCTTGGACGCTGCGGGAGCCTCGCGGCATGATGTCACCTCAAGATTGAAAGTCTTTATGTTCTTAATTATCCGGTTCTTTTATTGATAAAACTTGTGGAAGGTGTCAATAATCCAACCAGTAAACCAGACCAGAATTACAGTAAAAAAAAAATATACATACAGCAAGTGAAGTGGACGGTCTACCGTCCAGCAGAATGAGCTGCAAACGTCCTTATTCAGTCCTACGAAGAGTTTTGATGAGATGTCAAACTTGAAATAAATAATAAATGCAAATTCATGAGACGCTGAGTGGATTAATATTCCACCTGAAACATGTCAACACAGAACGCGGAATTGCTGGTGGATAAAGCGTAGACAGGTTCCACTCGTCTATCGGCAATGGCCGGACAGGAAGTGATGTCGGGTGACCCGGCTGCAGGGTGGTAGGTGTAATGGGTGCTGAAAATCAAGGCCCTACCTTCGCCCAATCTTTCGCTTTAAAGAGAAGCTAGCGTGCAAGGTCAGATTTCTAACAAGAGTATATGGTAAAGTGTCTAAATCGTAAACCGCAACTTAACGTCATAGAATGAGACAACAGAGATAAATAAATCAATTTTACATTTTTTTTAACTGTATGCGATTTATCCTTCTCATCTAAAAATAGGCATTTCATTTTCATTATTTAACTCTTGTCCCTTTCAAGGTGACTCAGCAGCAGTGGGGCGGCGCCCTAGCGCCCTCTATTGACC
This sequence comes from Phyllopteryx taeniolatus, assembly GCF_024500385.1. Classification (NCBI taxonomy): domain Eukaryota; kingdom Metazoa; phylum Chordata; class Actinopteri; order Syngnathiformes; family Syngnathidae; genus Phyllopteryx; species Phyllopteryx taeniolatus. Next base: position 13,720,398 of record NC_084520.1, on the reverse strand, counting down.
AGCAGCCACAGGTTTCTAAACGCCCTCCCTGCCGTGACAAGAAGGGAAATTACAACTTCTGAAGCAGTTTTTGCAGGTGCTTATCAGTCAGGATTTGTGTGTGTTTGCTGACTGATTCAGAGAATGAATGCCTCTTTCTGTAATACTCCATAAAGGCAGACTGATTATGTGTAGGAAAAAGTGATCAACCCGTTTTTTTTTTTTTATGTCAAAGCTGCTAACAGAACTCCAGCTAAGCAATGCTTCTCTCCCCACAGGACCGTGTAACAATGAGCTGGAGTTTCCTGACTCGGCTGCTGGATGAAATCTATAACCATTCCACGTTTGTGGGCAAGCTGTGGCTCACCGTCCTCATCATTTTCCGCATCGTCCTGACCGCCGTCGGGGGAGAGTCCATCTACTACGACGAGCAGAGCAAGTTCGTTTGCAACACGGGTCAGCCGGGCTGCGAGAACATCTGTTATGACGCCTTTGCGCCGCTCTCGCACGTGCGCTTCTGGGTCTTCCAAATCATTTTGGTGGCCACGCCCTCGGTCATGTACCTGGGCTACGCCCTCAACAGGATCGACCTTGTGGAGGAGCGGGCGGACTGCGGGGGAGCGAGCGGTTTGTCCCGCAAGACAGCCAAAAAGCACTATCTCACCGATAGGAAGCAGCGCAGCGCAGTGCAAGTGCCGCAGGACGATGAAGAAGCTGAGGCTATGATCTATGAGAAGGCAAAATCGGAGGGCAAGGGCGGCGGCGCGACCATAGGAGGCGTCGGACAAGCGGACGTCAAGGCGCGCCACGATGGGAGGCAGCGCATCAAACAGGATGGTCTGATGCGTATGTATGTCTTTCAGCTGCTAGCGCGCACCATCCTGGAGGTGACCTTCTTGGCCTTACAGTACTACCTGTATGGCTTCACCATGCCCGCCACCTACGTGTGCTCGAAAAAGCCCTGCCCCCACAAAGTGGACTGCTTCGTATCGCGGCCCACGGAGAAGACCATCTTCCTCCTCATCATGTACAGCATCTCCTTCCTCTGTCTGGCCCTCAACATTTGGGAGATGCTCCATCTTGGCGTCGGTACCATCTATGACATTCTAAGAACCCGTGACTGGCGCCTCTCAGACGAAGACCCCCTCGGTGTGTCAAGGGGGTCGGAGAGCGAGGAATACGACAGCTACCCCTCCCCTTGGAACACGCCATCCGCCCCACCGGAGTACAACATCGCCGTCAAGCCCCTCATGGTGTACACGCGATCCCCCGGCCAGACCCTCCCTGCCCTCGAGTTCGCCAAAATTAAAACGGCGGGCCAGCAGAACCGCGCCAACGCAGCCCACGAGGACCGCCAGCGTTACGCCGATGGTAAAAACAACCTAAAGGTCGCTGCTCCTCACGATACCGACGAAAAGGAGCCTTTGCCCCAGCCCCAAAAGGAGGCTGACACTCAGCAGAGCCTCCGGAGCAACAAGCGCAAAGCCCCCCGTGAGCACACACACGCCAAGCAGACCTGCAGCAAGGCAAACCATGGCAGCAGCAGCAGCAGAAGCGTCAAATACGGAGAGATAAAGGATTCTGATTGGATCTGAACATGCATAGAATGCGGAAAATCTATTAATTAGCATTTAAATACCAATGCGGTGACCTGAAGTGCCTTGTTTTCAAAGAGGAGTGATGCTACATTTTTTTTGGAGTCAATCTAATGCCACCAACACCAGGATACGCATTAAGAAGCTGCTGCTTTTTTTTTGTTGTTGTTTTTTTTTTACTTTTCACATTAACAATTTTCTCCGGGTACTCTGGCTTTCTCCCACATTCCAAAAACATGCATGTTAGGTTAGTTGAAGACTCTAATTTGTCGACAGTTGTGAATGTGATTGTGAATGGTCTATATGACATGGAAATAAGCAGGGAGAAGTTGAAAGGTCATAAGGGTTGACAGCTATCCGTTAAAACACAAAACACACAAGAGGAAGATCCATCGGGATACTCGAACCTACGACCGAGTCAATGTGGTGGAAGAAGAAGTGGTCTGTCGCGGATTGGTGGAGATGGCCGCAACGTCCGACACTACTGCCCAAGACGAGGCCGAATGCGCTGACCTAAAAGTGAATTCAGGAACCAAACAGGTAATGAAATTTGACCGTTCTTGAGCAGCATCTACACTGATTGAAAATATAGATCCTTTCTTTAGTTCATATTGACAGACGCTGGTTCTATTACAACTAAATAGGCTCAATATAAAACAATTGTCAGTGACCTCCAGCAGGAAGACAATGGAGAGGAAATCCAATTAGCATCAATGTAGAACTATGACAAAATTGGGAATTCCCCTCCCAATTCCGAAACAGATTTGCAATGTTTTTTTTTTTTAACCTTGTACATGAATACTGCTGTTTGATAAGATACAATACTGTATCCGCAAATTTTAACAGATGTGATTATTAAAAAGAGTACTTTACAAATAGTCTTTTATGTAGGTTGATTATTGACTATAATGACTTCTTGTAGTTCCCCCAAACCTCAGCACAGTATTTTAACTACGGTAGAACTAGGGAGCAGTACATACATTAATGCTAACATGCTTCAAGTTATTAGTGCTGAGAAATCAAAGCGAACAAATATCTATGACATGAAATGTATCCTCTTTGAAAACTACGGCGCATGAAAGCTAAATATTTGTATGGCTTCATATTTTTTTTAGGCTCACCTGATGCGCAAACTAAGGCTGTGACCACAGAGGTAAATATGTTTAACTTTATCACACAATCAGTAAATATAGTCACTGAATATGTGCCTTTACAAAGATAATAATGCTGAGTTTGGTTGACACTGTCACCTTTTTTTTTTTAACTAATGTGGCTGTAATGTTTTTAATATTTTGTTTACCACATTTCGCTCCAGGAAAGAGGCAATCATTATTAATCATGGTCAAAACTGAATTTTTGATGTCACTTGTATTGGCTCTTACTGTGCAGGTGTAGCTCATGAATAACCTGGGTGTCTTCCATGGTAGTGTTTTATTATTATAATTTTTTTAAATCGCTAGCTAAACTTTTGATGTCCTTAATTAAAAAAAAATAATAATCAAAACCACTGTGGCGTGAGCATACTTCGTGCCTTCAAGTTGAAAGTTGTGGCACGTTTGATGCTTTGGAATTCAAGACGAAAGACAAAAAACTGTTCAGTAACAGGATTGTTTTCGTAATTCATCACGCCCGTCAGTGAGGTGTTTAGCTCGTAGCAAGTAGCTTTAGAACAAGGCCGGCAGACGTGTCTGTGCGGCGCGCCCTGCCTGTCGGCCACGCAGGCAAAACAGATCCAGACTGATGCGTCTTGCTTCTTCACGAGGATGTCTGCAAGAGCGTGAGGGTTTGCAGCCACTTCTGTATTTAGTGCGTCATTTATTTATAATACTGTTTTCAGTTATTTCTATATCGGGCAGCAGCTGGCTGGCGGACAGGAACTGGTCGTCGCGGCCTTGGTCTATCAGGATGTCCAGTTGCGGGCCCGAGTACCCCGACGCCAGAGTTGCGGCGTCGTACGCCTCTCAGGTGGTACCCCAAAAATCATGATTGTGTAAAGCCTCAGTGCTGCTAACAAACCTCAGGTTCATCAATGCGTCTCTTTCCACAGGTGACAAAAAGCTGTTCCTCGGCTCTGGAACAATGAGCTGGAGTTTGCTGACTCGTTTACTGGATGAACTATACAATCATTTGATGTTTGTGGGCAAGTTGTGGCTCACCGCCCTCATCATTCTCCGCATCACGCTGACCGCTCTCGTCGGAGTGCCGTCTACTACGAGCGAAGCATTTTGGATGCCTACAATGCCTTTGCGCCGCTTTCGCATGTGTGCTTGTGGGTCTTGCGGATCATTTTGGTGGCCATTCCCTCAAACTTTTACCTGGGCTATGTTCTCAACAGTTCAGGTTCAATAGCCTTTATTGTCATTATGAGAACATAACGAGCTGGCCGACAATAAGACGGCGTGCCAGCGACCCATCTATTTTATTTGTAAATATTACCTTATACAATCTGAATGTATCTGAATTTTATTTGTAAATATTACCTTATACAATCTGAATGCCCCTCCTTGAGCCGTCACCTTGTCGTGGTGGAGGGGTTTGTGTGTCCCAGTGATCCTAGGAGCTAAGTTGTCTGGGGCTTTATGCCCCTGGCAGGGTCACCCATGACAAACAGGTCCTAGGTGAGGGACCAGACAAAGCACGGCTCAAAGACCCCTAATGATGACGACAAACAATGGACTTCGTTTTCCCTTGCCTGGACGCAGGCCACCGGGGCCCCCCACTGGAGCCAGGCCTGGTGGTGGGGCTCGAAGGCGAGCGCCTGGTGGCCGGGCCTGCACCCATGGGGCCCGGCCGGGCACAGCCCGAAAGGGTAACGTGGGTCCCCCTTCCCATGGGCTCACCACCTGTGGGAGGGGCCATAGGGGTCGGGTGCAGTGTGAGCTGGGCGGTGGCCGAAGGCGGGGACCTTGGCGATCCGATCCCCGGCTACAGAAGCTGGCTCTAGGGACGTGGAATGTCACCTCTCTGGCAGGGAAGGAGCCCGAGCTGGTGTGTGAGGTCGAGAAGTTCCGACTCGATATAGTCGGACTCGCCTCCACACACACCTGGGGCTCTGGTACCAGTCCTCTCGAGAGGGGTTGGACTCTCTTCCACTCTGGAGTTGCCCATGGTGAGAGGCGCCGAGCAGGTGTGGGTATACTTATTGCCCCCTGGCTCGGCGCCGGTACGTTGGGGTTCACCCCGGTGGACGAGAGGGTAGCCTCCCTCCGCCTTCGGGTGGGGGGACGGGTCCTGACTGTTGTTTGTGCCTATGCACCAAAAAGCAGTTCAGAGTACCCACCCTTTTTGGAGTCCTTGGAGGGGGTGCTGGAGAGCGCTCCCGCTGGGGACTCCATTGTTCTGTTGGGGGACTTCAATGCTCACGTGGGCAATGACAGTGAGACCTGGAAGGGCGCGATTGGGAGGAACGGCCCCCCCGATCAGAACCCGAGCGGTGTTCTGTTATTGGACTTCTGTGCTCGTCACGGATTGTCCATAACGAACACCATGTTCAAGCATAAGGGTGTCCACACGTGCACTTGGCACCAGGACACCCTAGGTCGCAGTTCGATGATCGACTTTGTGGTCGTGTCATCGGACTTGCGGCCGCATGTCTTGGACACTCGGGTGAAGAGAGGGGCGGAGCTGTCAACTGATCACCACCTGGTGGTGAGTTGGCTCCGATGGTGGGGGAAGATGCCGGTCCGACGTGGCAGGCCCAAACGTATTGTGAGGGTCTGCTGGGAACGTCTGGCAGAATCCCCTGTCAGAAGGAGTTTCAACTCCCACCTCCGACAGAACTTTGCTCATGTTCCGGGGGAGGCGGGGGACATCGAGTCCGAGTGGACCATGTTCCGCGCCTCCATTGCTGAGGCGGCCGACCGGAGCTGTGGCCGTAAGGTGGTCGGTGCCTGTCGTGGCGGCAATCCCCGAACACGTTGGTGGACACCAACGGTGAGGGATGCCGTCAAGCTGAAGAAGGAGTCCTATCGGGCCTTTTTGGCCTGTGGGACTCCTGAGGCAGCTGATGGGTACCGGCTGGCCAAGCGGAATGCAGCTCTGGTGGTCGCTGAAGCAAAAACCCGGGCATGGGAGGAGTTCGGTGAGGCCATGGAGAAAGACTTCCGGACGGCTTCGAGGAAATTCTGGTCCACCATCCGACGTCTCAGGAGAGGAAAGCAGTGCACCACCAACACTGTGTATAGTGGGGATGGGGCGCTGCTGACCTCGACTCGGGACGTTGTGAGTCGGTGGGGAGAATACTTCGAAGACCTCCTCAATTCCACCGACACGCCTTCCCATGGGGAAGCAGAGTGTGGGTTCTCTGAGGCGGGCTCTCCTATCTCTGGGTTTGAGGTCACCGAGGTAGTTAAAAAGCTCCTCGGTGGCAGGGCCCCGGGGGTGGATGAGATTCGCCCGGAGTTCCTAAAGGCTCTGGATGTTGTGGGGCTGTCCTGGTTGACACGCCTCTGCAACATCGCGTGGACATCGGGGACAGTGCCTCTGGATTGGCAGACTGGGGTGGTGGTCCCCCTTTTTAAGAAGGGGGACCGGAGGGTGTGTTCCAACTACAGGGGGATCACACTGCTCAGCCTCCCTGGTAAGGTCTATTCAGGGGTGCTGGAGAGGAGGGTCCGTCAGGAAGTCGAATCTCAGATTCAGGAGGAGCAGTGTGGTTTTCGTCCTGGCCGTGGAACAGTGGACCAGCTCTACACCCTCGGCAGGGTCCTCGAGGGTGCATGGGAGTTCGCCCAACCAGTCTACATGTGTTTTGTGGACTTGGAGAAGGCGTTCGACCGTGTCCCTCGGGGAGTCCTGTGGAGAGTGCTTCGGGAGTATGGGGTACCGAACCCCCTGATACGGGCTGTTCGGTCCCTGTACGACCGGAGTCAGAGTTTGGTCCGCATATCCGGCAGTAAGTCGGACTCGTTCCCGGTGAGGGTTGGACTCCGCCAAGGGTGCCCTTTGTCGCCGATTCTGTTCATAACTTTTATGGACAGAATTTCTAGGCGCAGCCGAGGCGTAGAGGGGGTCCGGTTTGGTGGCCTCAGTATTGCATCTCTGCTTTTTGCAGATGATGTGGTTCTGTTGGCTTCATCAAGCCGTGACCTCCAACTCTCATTGGAGCAGTTCGCAGCCGAGTGTGAAGCGGCTGGGATGAGAATCAGCACCTCCAAATCTGAGACCATGGTCCTCAGTCGGGAAAGGGTGGCATGCCATCTCCAGGTCGGGGATGAGATCCTGCCCCAAGTGGAGGAATTCAAGTATCTTGGGGTCTTGTTCACGAGTTCCCTGCTGAAGCTACTGCGACCCGACCCGGATAAGCGGTAGAGAATGGATGGATGGATGGACAATCTGAATGTCATCTGTTTGATTTTAATGACATACTATAACCTTTAAGTGTTTCCAAATACAATGTAAGTTTCGAGACTGCTGTTTCACTGTTACACCAACAGGGGATAATCCATCCATCCATTTTCTGAGCCGCTTCTCCTCACTAGGGTCGCGGGCGTGCTGGAGCCTATCCCAGCCATCATCGGGCAGGAGGCAGGGTACACCCTGAACTGGTTGCCAGCCAATCACAGGGCACATAGGAACAAACAACCATTCGCACTCACAGTCATGCCTACGGGCAATTTAGAGTCTCCAATTCATGCATGTTTTTGGGATGTGGGAGGAAACCGGAGTACCCGGAGAAAACCCACACAGGCACGGGGGAGAACATGCAAACTCCACACAGGAGGAGCTGTGATGTAACAAATAAAGAAAAGCAGCTTTTTGTTTGTTTAATGACCTTATAACTTTTTTTTTTTTTTTTTTCCTTTTTAGGTCTTTTTACATATGATTTACATTTTATTAGTCTGAGCCAGTTCACAGCCGGTACACAGCCTGTACATGCATACCTGTAACAATAAACATTAATTTAGACACACACACACATTAATATAATGTTATTCATTAACTTCCAAAACCAAACCAGTTGTTTTTTTTGTTTTGTTTTTTGGTCCGTATCTATCTGTCCAAGCGACGCACACTGTAAACCAAAGCAGTAATCATTTCTGACCACTTGGTGGCGGTAACTGACTACCATAATTAGCAAACCGCCGTTACACATAACGAAGAAGAAGACTAATGTCCCGGATGTGCCTTTTGCTGTTTTTAAAAAAATCGGCGGTAGCTACTAGCTTGCCTGTCCGTCATCCTTTTGGAGTCCTTATTAAATTAGAACCCGTCAAATACAAACTTCACGCAGGTAAGTAACATGGATTCGATTTCTTCTGTAGGCTTGGGAGATGTCCGAGTTCCAAAGCGACCATTTCGAGTAAACGTGACGGACGCGGGTTGTTTAGTTGAAGGACAGCTAACAAGCTTATCCGCTCTGTGAGCTCGCAGTTGGCTGGCTTTGTTGCTTGCCATTGCCTATATTTGTAGCGTTATTTAAAAAAATATATATTACATGGACAGTTTTGAGATCCCGTATCAGATTGCAGTAATATACAATACGCGAATATACGTAAAAAAAAATCATATTGTTGCTCTTGGATCTCTTTGGTTTGCGTGTGCTTAACATAATATTCACCGGGTGTGCTCTACTGTATGTTAACCCTAATTTTATTACTTTTTTTATGGGTAACAAATGTTCATATTAGTGTTTTTTTCCCTTCTAAAAATAGTCTTTTATACTCAATGTTGCCCATTTGCCAAAACTGAAATGAGAAATTAAATCATCATACGTCAGTATTTTTCTGCTTTTCTTCACTAATCATTTAGACCACTTGAGACTTGCTCGAGGTCCCAAACTTTTCAAATTGTAAACAATTTTAAATGTCAGTTTTATTATCCATAGACATACCATCCATACAATGTAAATTATTTTCCATATAATAAGTAGTATGGTGCTGCGGTGATTACAGTTTTGGATATGTCAAAGACTGTAAAACTGATATGACTACATAAGTAGATTATATGTACAGTAGTTCCAAATATTCTCTCTTTCGTTCCCAAATGCCTCATTGGCTGCTATTAAAAGCACCATTTTAATCATTGTCTTTGCAGAATGAAACCATGCATTCAGTCAGGTCAGCATTTCATGTAGATCAATGATATTTGCCATTTTTAGTGTATTTTGTTTTTGTTGACTATTTGATCAAAATTATGTTGATTCAAGATGAAAAAGATTGCTTTTTTATAGCAGTTTATATTTGTATGTCTAAAATTTTGCTGTGCAGACATTCAAAGGATAATAAATGTGAGGAGGGCACAAGGGTTCGGAAGTGGCCCTACGGGACATGTTTAATGCTTTCTAACTTGACCTTGCTGTACCAGGAATATCATGCTGCGGCAGCAGTGTGAAGAGCAGCCAGGACTTTTAGGAAAACTTTGTCCTGGGGAGAAGAAGCTACAGGGGAAGACCTTCTATTTGGACAATGTAAAGAAACGTGCTACAGCCCTGCTTTTGGAAGCCATATCTCTCCTCGGAGGGGTACGTCATACGTCTTATTTGCTATGTTAATCAACACACGAAGGACTCTGTACACCAGAAACCAATAAACATTTTCTTCTGCTTTCCAAAGGGGGTGGAGAGCTTCCTCCACAGAGATGTGAGCTTTGTGGTTACGGGAAGTCAAGAGGGGCTGGAGGAGAAAAGGCCTGCAGGAAGCAAGAGTTGCGATGAGTCTCACCAGCCTTTGAAGCAGCGAGAAAGCGTCCCCGACAACAGCAAACAGCGACCAGTCACTCCGCGCCCGGTGGTACTACACAGATTATTTATTCATGTGCCTGACAGAAATGCAATAAATGACTGATTCCCAACCATTGTGCTGCGGCACGTTAGCTTGCTATGAGAAATTATCAGGTGTGCCAGTTTAAATGATCAAATTTCACTTAACTGAAAGTTGGGGGGCCTAGGGAGTGAGCCTTGCCACAAATAGCAACAACAACAAAAAAAAGTGAAATACATAAATGTTTATAATCGCGTATTTCTACAACTTCTACTATCCAACTGTCTTCTGCAGGCTTGTGGCAGCCGAGGAAAAGCCCTGCTCGAAAAAGCGATTCGGAACAATGTAAGTCGCTTGTCTGCAGCATTTGCGACACCTTTTGCTGTTTGTTCTGAACAGAAATGGATTTTTATTTCGTAGGAGCGGTTGCAGGGGAGCAACGTGTTGGCAAATGCCCGTTCGTGGGGAGTGAGCATTGTGCATGCGGATGGTATCCTTTGCACTAGTCCAAATCGGTGTATGGAATTTTCAGTTAAACCTGACTTGTGTGCGCTGACATCCGCGGTGCAGTGAACCTTTGCCGACAGCAGGCGGCGCCATGCGAGTGCGCCTCTTCCAGGTTGAGACCTTAAAGTAGACCCTGATTCATCTTTGAAATGTTTGTCTTTTAACGTTGCAGTGCTCCTTAATGTTGCCACAGATGTTCTTTTATACTTGAAGGAGCTGAGCAGTGAGCGGGTTGTTGCGAAACCCAGCAGGCATGAGGTAAGAGAACAATACCCTAAGAAAAGAAACAGTGAAAAAATACAGCGGAACCTCCAAAAGTTGAAGTATTTGGAATTCAAGCAACATTTCATCCATCCATTCCACTTTGCGGGTTAAATAAGAAACATGTAAGCCTTTCATTGTTAAGAAGCTTTCTGTAATTAAGTGGAGCTGTCTCTTTCACAGAGGGCTTCCACCAAGCAGCCGTCTTGTCATGTTGTCAAAGGTTAGTGAAGTTGACATAAATCGGCTAATACTGTAATGCCTTCGCTGACGAACGGGATCCTAATCTCGTTATTATGTTCTTAATATTTGACAGCTGCACCTCTGAGATCTCCTTTTCTCAAAATTGAGGACATCAGCAGGTGAGTGTGACGCGAGTGTGCAATGAGTGCATAGAAAAACTCGACTCACACTGTGGTCTCATTTTATTGATCTCACAAAAGCATTTGAACAGTATAAGTAAATGTATATCCACCGGTGCATGTCTGAATCCAAATGCCATCCAAAGAACATGTTGAAGTCTGCGTCGATGCAGTCAGCGTGACAATTTTGGATGAAGGTAGCTTGTGGTTTGTAGCTTTCGTACCCTCATATCCTATTGTGAAATTATACCTCACATGGCTGTAGTGGAGAGGTTTTGACTTTCCTAATCGCGCCCGTTAACAAATGGCACCCTGTAACATGACGAGCTTGCGTCCCCCCCAGGGAGCCCCGAACTCAGACGGATAGCATTTCTAGTTGTGCTCCTGCAGGGGACGTGTACACGAACAACTCTTTTCATTTCTCCTCTCATTTGTGCTAATTGAAGTATTTTGCCGAATGCTTGCATTACATTACTGAAGCAAATGGAGGAAATTGTGAAGCAGATGAAACATTTTTGCTGGTGTTGGTTTGAAATAAGAGGAAGAAATACAATGTTGTTGTAGTAGTTTTTCCCAGCATCGTTATAAATATTTCGGTATTTTTCATTCATTTGAATTGACACTATACCGCAGTATTTAACAATGTGGTTATTTTCGTAGCTGAGGTTTTCTATTGTGTGTAGTTGCACTGCGCGATTTGAGAGGGATTTCTCCATTTTTCGTTCGACTGGCAAGTGTCACAATATGAAAGTCTACCGGTAATTGTTTGATGTAACCAGGAAGTACAAGCCCTTGCACGTGCAGTCCATGAGCTTCCCCTCGCTGTGCTACGTCGGCCGATTCAGTCCCTTCGAGTCTCCTCCTCCTCCTCGCTTTGAGAAGACTGCGCAAAGAGAAAATAAATCCAGGTTGGTCCAGCGAATGACTTCATGATTTCACGATTTCACTGTGAATATTTCATGATAATTGTATTTTCGATTGTTGTGTCCTGATCAGGGCGAAGAGCAAAGTTCAAAGCCGCATTAGGGACAAATCTCAAACCCTGTCACCTTGGCCGCCGCGCAAGAAGGGCATCTCTTACTGCGAATGCTGCCTTCAATCCTTCACTAACCTGGACGAGGTGAGAATCTTTTCCTCGACTCTTTGTGGCTTCTTCTGAGCCGAGTGTTTGATTTGTGTTTATTTGCCTATTGCAGCACTTGCAGTCTGATCAACATCGCTGCTTTGCGCTGGAGACCTCAAATTATAGCGCCTTGGAGTGTCTTGTGGTCAAAATGGTTCCCAGCTTCAACCTCAATCCTTCGGGAGAAGCTGAAGAAGTCCTAAATAGGTGAGCTATGGTCACTTGTGTTGTCGCAACATCCTAAACGTACCTATTCTTACTCCTGAAGCTTGTTATGAAATGGGTTACTAAACTGTCCAAATGTTTTGTTTGTAGACCTGCAGCTGCTCTGCCCATCCCAGACATCTGTGAACTGGAGCCTCTGACTGATGCCGAGATCGAACATGAAGTTCAGGCCTTGCGAGGACAATCCTCCTGCCGCAAACGTGCGCTGGATCTTCCAGAAGAACCGGATCATGTCCCATCTCCAGCCACAATATCAAGTGACATGCAGTGCCCCGAACCTGGCAGCCTCCCCTACACTTCGACTGCGCCCTTGCGTATATTGGACAATTTTCCGCAAGTCCATTTTCCAGCCAGCCTGCAGCCTCCACCGCTCTCCCTCCGCCCCACTACACAAGATGTATCTTCTGACCTATACGCCCTGCCTCCAGTCCTCAGCCCGAAAGGCTTCATTCCCGATGACATGGAGGCCCTTAGTCTGTACTCAGAACCTCCTGTCCTCAGTCCACAGAACTACATCACTGAGGATTATGATTATGACATGGAAACTAGAGCAAGTGTGTCAGAAGCTCTTCCCGTCTCTTTTCTCACTCGTCCTTCCATGGCTGTGTCCAATGCGGAAGAAGAGAAGGTCCCCCGCCCAGAGGTAGTTTCAAGTGAGGCCTCGATTCCTATTAAGCAAGCTCGCCCGGCAACTCCAAACCTCAAAAAACGCCGTCGCCATTCCAGCTGCGAACACAACCGCGAGAAAAGGAAAAGGACAGCAGCCGATGACCTCACAGAATCAGAAAGTTGCGTTATTACAACGGATGAGTGTTGTTGTATTTCGGGGAGAACCTCTATTCAAATAGTGCAATCTAAAGAAAATACCTCTCGAATAGACAGAATGTGTCCTCCTGCGGGAGATAGACTAGACTTTTCTCCATTTAACAGGTTGGCTCATTTTGTTGAAACAACATGGTCGCCTGCCTCAAAGTTCCCTTCACATCAGTGTCACGGCCTCTCCAGCCAAGACTCCCAACAATCCGCCTCGTTGTGCATCGACCCGGCGCTGATCCCGGACGTAGCCCGGCTCTCCCCGTCCTCGTCCGACTCTGACTGGGACCGGGACCTGCTGTCTCGCCTGGGTCCCGCGCGGGCCGGGTCGGCGTCGGGCCCGGGCGACGCGGCGTCGGGCGAGCTGGACAAGGAGTTCCTCCGCAGGCCGTGCGCGTGGATGAGCGACACCAGCTACGAGTCGCGGCTGCACACCGCCCTGCAGCCGTCCACCGCCGCCGGGGAGCCCTCGGCTTTCTCCAGGACGGTGGTACAAATTGTTGAGGTACTTCACTGACTGCACTTTTTCCGGACTATCATTGTGAGGAACTCACTCGACCCTGTGCATTCTCTTGTAGAAAGTGTTTACAGCTTTGCATCTCCTCTCAATAGACAGACTTCCAAACAGGCATGTGGGAACAAATAGTGGTGCCAACTTTTTATTCTGTCTGAGCTGCCAACTCATAAAAAGCCAGTGGGCTGTAAGATTGCTCGGCCTGCTTAAAACAAACACTCCTCCCAAAAAATGAACCCACAAATTAGTGTAAGACTGATTGATAGTCAATATTTCTTTAATACCTGACAGTGTCACTTAAAACTAAGCATTATCTTTGTTAATGTATTATTTTTATGTTCAGCTAAATGTTGCCAATGTTGTGGCAGGTAATTATAAAGGCTGGCCCTAAAAAGAAATGATGTTTTCAACATTTTGTTAAATTGGTATATTAACAAATAACATCAATTTGTTTTCCAACGTTTGTGGTGAAAATTTTGCTGTACTTTGCAACATTCGTGTGAACTCGATGCAGTAACTCCACATTGTTGTCATAACCTGTGTCCCCTTTTTTTTTTTTTTTTTTTTTTTTTTCATCCATTAAACTGCTGCCAGTGTTGTTGTGCTGACATCAGTCTTTCAGCAGCTGTCTGGAAATACACACTGGGACTTTAATGAGGTTTTTCTGAAAGGCGTATTATTGAATTACTGTAAGTGCTGTGGTGCAGATGCCAATTCTGCTCATGTTGATGATCCCACATGCAAAGCGCTTGGAAAAGTGGAGCCCTCGCACTTCTCGGATAGAATCGGTATGAAAAAAAAAAAAGACATTTTGGAGGTGGACCCATATGTTCCGACTGAATGTGAAATTCTATATTGTTTTTAAATAAATATTTTTAAACTAAATATCTCCCTGCTGCTTGTAGAATCAATGACTGCTCAGCATAGAAATTATTTCCTTGCATTCTTATAAAGGCTGACTAAGTTTGAGAGATAATGGAAGGGTACAATGGTGGGGGCAAGGTGTGCATGAGCAGGTCAGCTGATGTAAACATTCCTTAATGATCACTTCTAAATACTGCATTTAACCTTTATATCTGATACAGTGGATGGGAAAGTACACTGTGGGATTCAAGAGTCGATTTTAAGCTAAGGGGTTTTGCAAAATACGGGGTTTTAGCATTGACTTTGGGACAGAGGCAGCGTACAGCCTTGACTGGTCAGCAGCTGATTGGAGGGCAAATATAGACCAATTCACAGTCACACCAATTGAAACCTGCGACCTTCTGACTACAGTTAGGCAGACGCATGAACGACTCAACCAGTGTTCTCCCAACCTTTCTGAAACAAGGCACATATTAGCCAAATCTCACAGCACACCACCAAAGAAAAATGTCACAAAATGTATGTAGGTTACAGTTAACTAAAATAATCATCTCATCACAATTTAATTAATTAGAAATTAACTTCATCTGCAAAGTGGGCCGGTTTAGTTCAACGCAAAACTATACTGTTGTAATGGCAACACGTGGAAAGGTGAATTGTACATTCTGCCATCTAGTGGAAGATTATTTAATTGTTCTGCTTGTCACTATACATCAATGGCATAGATCGGTGGTTCGCAAATCATTTTCAGACCAATTAAGTGTTAAGAACTCATAAATATTTTGAATGGGAATCACGGCAGCGGACCACCATTAATTAAAAAAAAATTCACCACCATGTCTTTTTATTTTTTTTATAATGAAAAAAAATATTTCATCGACATTAAACAGTAAGGATTAAAACAAAAAAGCAAATCTGATATCGCATCAATGTGCCAAGTCGCGTTAGCCTCACTACCGCCCCCGTGAGGCGGGAGTACCGAAACGCAGCGACCGCTCTTGCGGGGGCACCAAACGCACACCCGGTCCAAGGAACTTCCTCCGCTCACGTTGTCCCTCATAAGCACGACAACAGACATGGACGAAGACGAAATAAACGTTTGAATCCCCCCACCTGACCCCACGAGTCTCGACGCTCCAAACGGTGTCCACGGGGGACCGCGTCGGTTCATTCGGGCTCGCCGCCGTCCACTGCGCTCCGGCCGCCCGCCTACCGCTCTCTTCTCTTCGCTTGACGGCGCTTGCACCGGCGGGACTATGTGAGCACCATGCGGGCCGTGGGGTGCCTGCTGTTCGCCGCAGTGTTCGCGAGGTGCTCCGTGACGGGTGAGCGTGGCTTGGAAATCGCATTTTTTGCAAACCGTGTGCTCGTTGCATTGCATGGGCATTTTATATTAGCACGCAATATTTGCATTTACACATGGTGGGTGCCCAGTTCTTACGCTGATTGTTCCATAATACTCCACTTATTTTTTGGACTAGTTAGAACGTTTTCCATTACCCCAAATTTTTTTTATTTGTTATTATTATTTGTTTTTTTGTGCCCATTTAAGGTTAGAGAAAAAGTTTTTGAACAGAGACAGGAGCCAAGTGAGAATCAGCGGTATAGAAAATGGATGGATGACTTTATGTTGAGCATTTGTGAGGTTGTTTTGAGGGAGATTTTTTTTTGGTTTTATTTTCAGAATTGCACTGGCCCCTGGCACTGCTGTTTGTCCATTTCCCCCCGTTTAACAAATGAAGTATACACTAATGTGCTTGCAGGTCTGAGGGAGGGCTGGCATCCCCCCACTGTAGATCTCGTGCAGCCCAAGAGGCTCCTGCAGCAGATCCACTCCCGGGACGAGCTGCTCCACGGCCGCCTGGACACCCGCATCCACAACTCCTCGACGGGGGCGCAGGTGGGTGCCCTTTAAAATTCTCCTCACGCAGCGCAATGGAACATATGGAACATAACATCTGTCTCAGCTTCTCCTTGCCGTGATGTGACGGTCCTCTGTAGGAGCGATCACGTAACTGATCTTTAGAGATCAATATTATGAGGGGAGACAAGAGTCACCGAGGACAGCGTGTTGTTAGGACACACTGACTTTCCTGCAATACTACACCACGAGGTGACCCTAATGATTCACTCTTCTCCCTAGAACATCCGTCAGTGCTGAAAATCCTTGGATATTGTTTTACCTTTATCCAGTCCGGATTCGAGTTTTTCAAAGGCTTCAACCGGAAATCTGTACGCATATAGCTTTCTCACGCTGTGAAGCATCTGCGGAATTGAGCTTTTTGTTAATGCTGAGTTCCAAGTGCAGCCCTCACGATAGACTTTGCGCGAATGCCTGCTCTAGGAGTTCGGTTTTCACCGTGGTTGTAGTAGCAGCCCTTCCGCTGCATGTTTTTTTTCCAAGAACAGATCCTTTTAAAAGAAAATGGCCATGCTTAGTGTTAATTGTACAACACGTTGGTGCAGTTTGACAGGCGTAAATCTTCTCAAACTGGCGCTGAACTACAGTCATGGGACAGAAAAACGAGCCATGGGCAAGGGGACGATATGCTTCCAAAAACGGCAAAGCCTAAGCTGTCGAATGCTGACGGCCTCACGTCTGTCCAAATGATACCTGAAATGAAAATGAAATGTATAGTGACTTTTTTGCGACGTCCTATATTTTCCATGGCTTCCCAATTCAAACATTTGCAGACCGACAAAGAAATATCCACTCCTTACTATATAATACAGTATGTTTCTATTCATTTGCTTTTCTAATGCATTTATTCAATTGAGAGATTTTATTAACAGCCTGTGTTTTATTGCTGCTTACCTTCTTTCTCTCGCTTTCCCATCAGCCCGTGCATCTGGCCCATAGCAGCTTCCTGGTGGAGGCCTTCGGCCGCTCGTTTATCCTCGACCTGGAACTCAACCAGTAAGTAAACCCACTCCACCGAGTCTACAGCGTGCGCCACTGTGTGAACATTATTAAACATTATTTTGCACAGAAGCTAAGACTGTGTCAAGTGATACTCGATAATCAAATGAAACAGCCACTCATTAATTTTTTTCCCCATCCTTCTCTCATCTTCAGTCACCTCCTGTCGACAGACTATGTGGAAAGACACTTTGAAGAGGACGGGCATCCGTCACAGATTAAGGTAACGCCGACAAGAACGAGAACATTAAGACGCATGTTCTAAATGTCCCCCCCAAAAAAACACCTATTCCTAGTCGTATTCTGGAGGAGAAATAAACAATAGCGGCGTCTTCCCGCTATCGCTGCATGCGTGTTTTTCCGCCACAGTGCACCTGACCAATCAGTGCACGGTCGTCATGGTAATCATCAGCAGTGAGCAACAGTGGGTCGACTTTGTGGTGGTGTGAGGGGAATTCAAATAGCTTCCATTTTCCGGAGCTAAACCAAATCTTACAGCACCTCTGGAGCTGCGGGCTGTATAAAAAGCATTCAAATTAGTATAATGACAATGAAGAAAGATGAGTACATAAAATGAATATAACGTGGGAAGAGGATGGGAGGGGAAGTCTCAGATATTTTTATTTGTTAAGAATTTTGTTAAAAAATTGACTGCACACACATATACTGTACTGGATACTGTGCTGTATTGATATAATTATTTGGGGGAAATGAGAGAAAATCTGTCCATTTCAAGTGAAAAAAAGAGATAAAAACTGACAAACTTGTATTTTTTTGGTGTTGCGTTTATTAAAAACAA
This sequence comes from Phyllopteryx taeniolatus, assembly GCF_024500385.1. NCBI lineage: Eukaryota > Metazoa > Chordata > Actinopteri > Syngnathiformes > Syngnathidae > Phyllopteryx > Phyllopteryx taeniolatus. The sequence goes on along the minus strand of NC_084520.1, from coordinate 13,702,736 downwards.
ATTAACAATTTTGATATACTGTAGTTTTGACGATATCAGATGTATTAATTGAGCAATACTGTTAGCCTAATAACATAATTACCTTGGTCAGTTCTGGACGTTTTAGAAAACAAATTCAACAAACAAGAAGAATTAATTTGCCTCGATTCAACCTTTGTGGATTATCATGTCCCGGATGACTGAGAATCTACACGGACATAAAAAAACAAAAAACGACACAATTTATCAAGCACATTGGTATTTCTTATTGATATTGTGACAGTATCTTAATAATGATTTAGGGAATTATGCTAATAGGCTAACCTTATCTTTTTGTTGTGATAGCTACTCTTTATATTCTGCATTCCATTTTTTCTGTATTTTTTAAATGTTATGCCTTGTCACAGACAAGTTAGCACATCTGCCTCACAGTTCTGCGGACCTGGGCTCAAATCCGGCCTCCACTGTGTAGAGTTTGCATGTTCTCCCCGTGCCAGCGTGGGTTTTTTCCGGGCACTCCGGTTTCCTCCCACATCCCAAAAACATGTATGCTAGGTTAATTGAAGACTCTAAATTGCCCGTAGGTGTGAATGTGAGTCCAAATGGTTCATTTTTTTTATATGTGCCCTGCGATTGGCTGGCGACCTGTTCAGGGTGTACCCAGCTTCTCCCCCAAAGATAGCTGGGATAGGCTCCAGCAGCCCCGCGACCCGAGTGAGAACAAGCGGTACGGAAAATGGATAGATAGATGGATGTCTTGTCACTTAATGTATCATATTCAAGGTTATTAATTATTTAACCAATCAGTGAAAGGATTTTTAAAATCATATGGTATATCAAGATCAGGTTCTAATATGTAAATAATCATTGCTCTAGAACAGATCTCTGTGGAACGCCATGTTGATTTGCAAACTGGCACCATGTAAGAATGGCGGCCCTTATTGTATCACGAATTGAGGTCTGATGTCACATTTGTCAACGTTTACCTTTGCAAAGCCCACATTGCACGTAGTACAAATACAATATACTGTACAACACAATGCAATGTGCAAACTCACTGACATTTCCGGCAACGTTAAGTACGCAAGCTTTTCTCTTTCCTGCCATCACCAGCTTGATTTATGTCATCTTAAATGACCTCCCAATGAAATTCCTCCTGGCTTAATGTTCTTTATTGATCCCCGCGGACCGCCACTATTCCATTGAGCTGGTGAGCAACTCTCGCGCTCCCATTGAATCTCCGTGACACACAAGTGAAAGTAATTGAATAAGGAGTGAGGGTTTGGCTTGGTGATTGGAGCAGCCCCTTTAAATGTGTCAATGTCAGGTTGAACACACTTTGGCAAATCACAGCATCACAGATAGCTCTTACATCTGGGAAACAATGAAGGACATATTCCAGATTGGTTACAAGCACGGTCACATTGCTTTGCTCTTTGCGCTCCAGGCTAATGCGCTTGTAATAAATGTCCTCTCCGCTGGCAATGTCTTCTGACTGATTCATGAGGGCTTACTGTACATCCCAATGTAATGTTTTTCTACCCTTGCCAGGGTCCATTATATGAGGCATGTGCATCTCCTCCTCCATGTTCAACGAGAAGTGCTGCGTCAGGCAATTTGCCGACCTCCTTTTAAGCCTTGTAATCCCACCTTTTTATTTATTAGCCCTCTCCGACTAAGTGCTGCAGGCGGTCGCTTCCGTCCCACCCCCAACTCCTTTACCCCCATTTTCACTCTGTGTGATGAAAATCATTTTTGTCCTCAACAAACGGAACAGGCAGGGAATCTAAATGAACTCCATGAGAAAAAAAATAGCATTTAATAATTGTTTTAAAATTTTGTATTTATTTTTTATTTTTGTTGGTAAATTAATAAATTAGTTGTTAGTCTGTTAATCTAAGCCTATATTTTATATTATTGCATTAAGGAAATTATTATTTATGACTGTTATCGTTTTACCTTATGTTAAAAGTTTACAAAGAGGTTTTTTTCTTCGTCTGGTTATATAAATATTTATGGACTTCTTTATGCAAATCAGTTCACCCGTACAAAATTCAACTTCCCAAAAAACGGAAACTTCATAGACGTCCCATTTATATTTTTCTCCGATTTTGTTGCTTCTTTGCCCAGGGAGGAGAGCACTGTTACTACCACGGACACGTGCGAGGGCTGCCACTATCCTGGGTGGCTGTGTCCACCTGCCACGGCCTCTGGTGAGAGAACTGGTGAAAACTTTATTGCTTGCACAGTTCTCCAAATAGGAGGCGAAGTGTGCTTGCATAAGAGAGCCCACTCTCTTCTCACTGTACCTAATGTTGGGACGCCCTCCTACAAGCTGCTGTGTTGTTTGGCTTTGAATGATTCCAGGGGGATGTTCTCCGACGGGAACGTCTCGTACGGGATCCAACCTGCGGGCAGTGGCGTGGTGAGTGTCGGTTGAATTAGCATTGAATCCCTTTCAGGCGGCGCAGATGTCTTTCAGTCTTTCAAAGCCATATAAATGGTTGTTGGAATTTCCACTGGAAATGGGCCGGTGGGTTTTTAAGGTGCTTTTCAGTACTTTGGCAAGGTGTGATTGTGCACTAGTGAAAAGTGGAAGAAAGTGGTGGGAGAGAGTGGAAGAGCTCATTTTCCGTTCGTAATGGAGCTCAATTACATAGACGAGGGAGGCGGATCGATAGCGGCGCCTTTCTTCACAATCACCCCCCCCCACCCCCCACTAATTGTTGTGTCCTTGGCTTTATATGTCAGATTTTCATAAAGTATTCATCCCCAGCTCCAGTGTGCGAGTGTCTGCCATTACGACCGCCCGCTGAGTGATTGATTGATAAATTATGCATCAGCTGAGCTCTCATCACAGAAAAAAATAATCTTTTGAAAGACTCGTTGTTATATAGCATCTTTAATATTTCCATAAAACCCAATCTAACTCTTGCTTTTGTCGTATTTTGTGGGGCAGGTGGACCATGTTGTGTATCGAATGCCTCACATCGACATCCTCCCGCCTTCGTGTCCAGGTAGGCCTACTACTCCCAATTGTGGATGTAAATTACTCCCCTTGATTAGGGTTTTGTTTATTTATCAACCATGGGTAAAATTAGCCATGCCGGTGTTATATTGAACAGTAATAATGCTGCCTGGAGGAGTTGCTACAGCGGAGATGCCGACAGCTGTTGCGCTGCTTCAAGAGAATTACGCTTTGTGTCTATAAAGCAACCACGTAGCCTCCGCTCCCTGAATGCTAACATCCAATGGGAAACTCTATAGGCACACTGCTAACAATTAGCATCTATGTGGCAGTGTTGTTACCCTTTAAGCAATGGATATGTGAACACAAACAGGGCTGCAACACACGTAGACAGACCAAATAACAAAACTCAAAGGCATACTGTATATTCTTTATCCTCTAAGAAGAACGACTAAGTTGTGCCTCCAGTACAGTATATCCGTATGTCGGTCTTATAATACCCACATATGGCCAAGACGCTCACACCAGAACGAACGGCGCCATTGAAGGAGAAAGTGTGACAAAAACGGTTTAATTCCTTGTCATTATATTTAATAATTTCATTACTGTATGTATTTAGAGTGTTATTTTTTTCTTATTGGGAGGCTGGAATGTATGAATGGTGTTTCCATTCATTTCAATGGCGAAAGATGATTTGAGATTACGAGCGTGTGCCACTTTACCTTATTTTCTCCTCCTCGCCTCTTAAAGGCTCCAATCGCACCCGCCCATCTTCATCTCATCCAGATATGTCCTCACATTCCCTTTCTGTTACCCCGCCCACCCCCCACCCCCACTAGATTTATCTTCGTCCACGGCCCATGTGCTATTGATTTCTCCAGAAGATGAGAGCACCAAAAATACACGGCTGATGATGACTAAGCCCTCTCTTTTTTTCTCCCTCTCCCGCCGTCCCGTCTGCTTTTCCCAGCATGCAGCGTGAACGGCACCCGGCCTGAAGCACAGTTGGGCGGCGGGGCCAAAGGAGACGGGAAGAGGTGGGATGGAGACGACTGGTCTGCGCAGAAGGCCAAGGAGAGGCTCGCCAACAGCTTGAGACGATCAAAAAGACAAGTCAGTCAGTCATAAATACTCCATTCTGAGTTTTCTCTTTTCATACATATGCCAAATTTCTTTTGGGTCCAGTGCAACAAATTCAAACCTGATCTGATGAAATTCTCAGGGATTTTCCATGGTTAGTTTTTATTTTCATCTATCCCAATAGATGTCATAAAATAGGTCACATCCTCTGTAAAAAGACGGAAGTGGCGTGAAAATAAATGAACAAATAAACAACAAACCAAACATCCTTAAAAAAAAATGTTCTCATTGTATATGACTTTGGGGCCACTCACATGATTTGTTTGGTGCAGTTTTTATGCCATTTTGTCACCTGCAGGTGCGTCAGGGTCAACACACAGTCCAGACAGAGACCAAATACATCGAGCTGATGGTCGTAAATGACTACGAACTGGTGAGCTGAAAAAGCGTCTCCAGTGAAGGATGACTCCTTTTTTTTCTTTTTTTAAATTTATTTATTTCTTTTTTAAACAAAGGACATTTAACAATTCAGCACTTTGTAAAGAGCAGTTTGTTCTCTCCAGTTTGCCCAACAGCGCCGGTTGACCTCTCAGACGAAGAACTTTGCCAAAGCGGTGGTGAACATGGCAGACGCGGTGAGTTGTCGTGCGTCTGCACTCACACTTATTCACACGCATGGAAAATGCTTCTTGTTTTAAAAATAGTATATCATAATAAAGATGGGATAAAGTCTTGTTGACAGCTGATGAAAGTTTGGTGATGCTACCAGAAAATACCTTGGCAAGCTCATTGGATATTGACAGACAATACAACATTACTCACAGGCAAATATTATTTATCCTCTACGAAAAACAGCTAATATTACTGCAGCTTGCGGAGAAGTGACAGTCTCCATATTCTTGTGTCTGTATTATAGTATACCGCCCCCATGTGGCCAATGCGCGCACACCAGATGGATCAGCACGATGTCCATTGAATTGAAGCAAAAAAAAAATGTGGCATTAACTGTTTAAATCATTAAATTCGATTAAATTATGTCATGACTATATGTTTTTACAAAGTACAGTATTATAGAGTGCTAGTTTCCTTATTATAAAACATTTTCATTCATGTTTTTGGGAGGCTGGATCACTTGCATTTCCATTTATTTTAATGGGGAATGAATCCCCACTATTCCATTAATGGCACCCCTCGGAAAAAAAAATTGTAATTGCCTATAGATGCCACCAGATGGCGGCAAAGCACGACTTATGTCCAAGTGAGACTCCTCAAGTCACTTCAATATACTTCTTTGACACAAAGATGCCAAGTTGTTGCTTTGACGTGAGCACAAAAACGCTCTTCAGATCTACAAGGAGCAGCTCAACACGCGCATCGTCCTGGTCGCCATGGAAACCTGGTCATCGGACAACCGCATCTCCGTGGGCGACGACGCGCTGCTCACCCTGCGCGACTTCATGAAGTACCGGAAAGCGAGCATCCGCGAGCGCTGCGACGCCGTGCACCTCCTCTCGTGGGTTCCCACGCTCCCGCCTCACCTCGGCCGCCGTTTTGCCCCTCCCCCATCCCGTCCCGCCGCGTCCGCTCAAGCCCGGCTCTCCTCGTGTCTCTTTGCAGCGGGAGGACGTTCATGAGCAGCCGCAGCGAAGCCGCCTACATCGGCGGAGTCTGCTCGCTTAACAGGGGCGGCGGCATCAATGAGGTGAGGCTCCCAAACGAGCCCTCCACAAATGTCTTTTTTTTTTTCCACAGCAGCTAACTTGCTTTGTGTGTTCAGTATGGCGCCGTTGGTCCGGTGGCCATCACGCTGTGCCAGAGCCTGGGCCAGAACATCGGAATGCTGAGGAAAAAGGACAGACCCGCTGCAGGTTGGCTAAGTGACCTTGCACGACATTTTGTGAGATTGCTTTTTTGTTTTTTTGGTTTTTTTTCAGAGCTGTTTTTATTAATCATTTTCTTCTTTTTCAAAGTGTTGCATTATTATCATTATAGTTGCTTTATGTGAACATTTTAGAAGGACTGACGAATAAAGTCGCGGTCATATTATTATGACCCTTTAAGCAACAAATATTTGTACACAAAACGATGGAGCAACACATGTAGACAGACAGTGTAGCAATACACACAAGCATATTCTTTATCCTCGACAAAAAAAAAACAATTAATATTGCTGAAACTTTCTGACGAGTTGGAACAGAAACTTCCATCTCCATTTACAGGGCGATTGAAAAGTAACCCCATATTTTAAAATACTTATAATTTATTCATGTGTTGTAATATTTTTCTCAGTTTTTTTTGTGTATGTTCCATGATTAAAGGAGCAAATCTAGTCTACCAAATCAACGACTTTGGAAGAACTTGAAGGGCGACTACGAGAAGTTATGTCTTCCATCCCACAAGAGTTCCTCGTGAAATCAGTTAATGCGGTTTCCAGGCGGCTTGAGAAACTGGTGGCTAATGCTGGCGCCCGTATCCAATTTGAAATAAAACTCCATGCAATACACTTTCTTCTCATGTTCATTTCTTGTAAGTATTATAGTTCAGAAATAAATTACAAGTATTTAAATATAGGGAGTTACTTTTCAATCACCCGGGATATGCGAAAGTCTGTATTATACTCCCCCCAGTTGGCCATGGCGTGCACACCAGAAGGAGCCACACATACAAAAGCTGTTTAATTCTTTACATTCTATTTAATTGAATTATTACTATATTTTTATGAGTTAGCATAGTCACGGAACCAATTCAACTTGTATCTCAAAGCTCACTGTATTAGTTATTTCAATGTCTTGTTTTATATGCGCCTGAAAAAAGGAATTATTCTGATTATTATTAGTCGTATTTAAATAATAAATGAAATAAAATTGTGTTTAATATTAGTATTTTTTTTATTTTGGATTGAATAGTTGATTTATATTATGCAGTATGTTCTTTTATGTATCTTTTTCCTGAATTACTCTGTAAATAATGCACGAATCTTGGAGGAGGTCTGACTCACTGCTCTGGTTTTAAGCAATGTGGCTTTGATTTCTGTGGCCAGGAGACTGCAGGTGTCCCGACCCGTGGTTGGGGTGCATCATGGAGGACACCGGGTAAGTACAAATGCATAAGTAGTCTTTTTCTGACAGACAAATTTAACTGAGGCATTTCTGTTTTTTTTATTTTTTTTTTGTCTTATCAGCTACTACCTGCCCAGGAAGTTCTCTCGCTGCAGTATCGACGAATATCTTCGTTTCCTGCAGCTGGGCGGCGGCAGCTGCTTGTTCAACAAGCCCAGCAAGGTGAGGGAGAGCGCTAATGAAAAGAATCCTAATAATTCTAATTAGTAGAGCGCAGAATAATCCTACAATCCTAAACATGTCATCTGGCTTGCTTGATTGGAAACAGTCCTGATGCGCTGGGGGATGCGGTTCCACTCCAGTCCTGTAGGTGGTGCAATACACATTATAAAGTGGGTGCCAACTGCCATATACAGTATTTTCACAGCTCCATCCGATGGTACATCGGTGCCACAGTTTAAGGTTGAAAAGTGGAAGAAAAATATCCTTATCCCGGTCTGCACTGACATTTAACTTTTGTGCTCAAGGGCCACATTTGATTTTTAAACCCGACAGGTGGGCATGGGTTTAAATGTATGCATGTAAAATTTGCTTCACCATAGTTGCTTGGCACTATGATGCCACAAGATGGCGCCACAGCAATAGATTTATATTAGACAAGGCTTTTGGCGTGAGCACAAAAATGGTGAATAGGAGTTTTTTTTTTTTTTTGCAGTAATAATCTACTGAGCATTATTATATAAGTAAAGGACGTTTTTTTTTTTTACAGTTCTTATATTGGCTTTCATTCGATTGAGCAGGGTGTACCTAATGGAAAGTCTTTTAAATGACATGCTGTAGCTGCTGGACCCGCCCGAGTGCGGCAACGGCTACGTGGAGCTGGGAGAGGAGTGCGACTGCGGCACACTCGTGGTAACCACTCGTTCGTTCCCCATTCGCGTGGACGCTTGTATTCGTGATCACACGGTAAAGTTCCCTCTCCGGTCTGGTAGGAGTGCGCCCGCAGCGGAGCCAACTGCTGCAAGAAGTGCACGCTTACCCACAATGCAATGTGCAGCAACGGCCTCTGCTGCAGGGACTGCAAGGTATTATACGTGAGTAGCTTACGTGTGCTGTTTGTTTCGTTTACCCGCTACGTTGTCCAATGCGGTCGCAGTATGAGCTGAGAGGCGTGACGTGTCGAGAGGCCGTCAATGACTGTGACATTCCGGAAACCTGCGCGGGGGACTCCAGCCAGGTATGAAAACATCCCACCACATCTATAGTAGGATCCAAGCATCCATTTTATATGCATTATTATTAGTATTATGATTTTGGGCTAGCCAGTCTGCAGGACACACAGAGATGAACAACCATACACACTCACATTAACACTTATGTGTAAAACGGACGCTAACGTCACATTGGCAACGGACGAACTGACATATTCCGTTTACGCTCTCTGTCCCGCAGTGTCCTCACAACGTCCACAAACTGGACGGCTACACGTGTGAGGCCGGCCAGGTAAGGTCGCCTCCGCTCAATGGGCGTGCCCTTTCCTCCACCGTGACCCTTAACCTCTCGCTCCTCAGGGTCGCTGCTACGGAGGCCGCTGCAAGACCAGGGACGGCCAGTGCAGGAGCCTGTGGGGCCACAGTAAGGATGGGACAGGAAATGCGCAACATTCAGCTTTGCAAGAGACATTTTTCATCAATCTTTTTTTTTTTTTTTTTTTTTTCCCCCTCTCAGACTCCGCTGACAGGTTCTGCTATGAAAAGCTCAATTCCGAGGGCACGGAGAAAGGAAACTGCGGACCCGAGCCCGGCGGCCAGGGATGGATGCATTGTAACAAGCAGTGAGTGAGACTGTGGCCAATTATTGGAGGAACTCGTGTGTAGAATTTTCAGGGGGAAAAATGGATTTCATCAATTTTGGAATAACGCTGTAACAGAACAAAATGTGGAACAAGTGAAGCGCTGGAAATAATTTACACATCCCGCCCTCCTGTGTTCTTTTATTTTTTTGTGCAGGGATGTTCTGTGTGGTCTGCTGCTGTGCACCAACGTGAGCGACAAGCCGAGCTTTGGCGAGCTGCAGGGTAAACTCACCAGTCTGACCGTCTATCATCACAACAGATACCTGGACTGCAGGTGAGCATTACAATCACATATGCACACACAACATTTCAATCCCCATTTACCCTGCCTGTAAAAGTCAGCAGGTTCTGTGAAAAACGGCACCATTTCCTGGTCTTGTTGCTAGGCAGACTTTGTGGAGCTTTTGAAAAAAACAGGCAATAACATTACGTTTGAAGATAATTGCAGAAAACATGCGAAGACTGAGAACTCATGTACTGGTCGCTTGGAGAGATGCTGTATAGCATTAAACTGTTTCTCACCATTTCTCTCGTGCGAGTTGGAATTACTTGGTTATTACTAGGCCTATTCCTACCACTGCAGCACGCAGTTAGCTAGCTAGCTCGCTAGCTAGTGATGGCTACAGACTGAAAATGCATCTTCCCTTGCTGAAACAATTTCTAGAACAGCTCAGTTTTGTTATTTAAATCGCTACCGAGGAGGGAGTGCCGCGGAGGAGCCCAACGCCCGTCCGCCGTCTGGGACGAGCACCGCTAGCCTGTGAGCTAGCAAGCTTGCTGGTGACTCGGGCCGCTGGCATTTATTCCAGCCACCGGAGGCTTTTTGCAGATTTTGTTTAGTCGCTCAAACAAGGCATAAGAAAGACATTTATTTTCACTTTACAGGGACAAAGTATCCCTTGTATCCTTCGATCCCTCCCCCCCCCCCCCCAATAAAAAAAATAATTTGAATGACTTTATTTTGAAAATAAAAATAACAGGGGTGGTCACGCAGTGCTGGACGACGGCTTGGACCTGGGCTACGTGGAGGACGGAACGCCATGCGGGCCCAACATGATGTGTCTGGAACGCCGCTGCCTCCCGGTCACCACCTTCAACCTCAGCATGTGCCCCGGCTCGTCTATCTCGCGCGTCTGCTCCCATCACGGCGTGAGACTGACGCGCCCTCCAAAGTCCTTTCCTGTGTTGTTTTATTTTACTTTGTAGCCGCTAGTGATGCCGTTTGACCTTTGAACGCCTCCAGACGTGCAGCAACGAGGTGAAGTGTATCTGCGATCCGGACTACACCGGGAAGGACTGCAGCGTGTTTGACCCCATTCCCATTCCCACGCCGCCCGAGGGCCCCGAGAAGTACAAAGGTAACTAATCCGTTAAAAGAAATAGTAAAGTATAAACTGATTAATTGGAGGGCTGCGTGATATGTTATATGTAATAAAATCCTCAATTTTTTCACAAAAACTATTTCAATCGATTTTCCCCCTTCGCTTATAGAAATTCCAAATGTCATACTGTACTGTCTTTTTTTTTGTTTGTTTTTGTGCGCCTTGTGGGATTTACTTTATTTCTCCTGATAGCAAGCAAGCTTTGAAATATTATTTTCCATGATAAAATGGATTAATCTCCCAGCCTTAATTTACTATTATATATAAACTAACAACAATAAGTACCTTTCCCCCAAATGACTGTAAATGAAAAGATCACATTTTGTATGTTTTTTTTAAAATATATATATATATTTTTTTTTTATCTGGCAATGATTTTGTCATCTCTGGAAATGGAAATGTAAACATTTTTTTGTCTTTTTGACTTGGTGAAGCAGCATGTGCCTCATTACCCAAGATCTTTCGCACTCTTTGTATCACAGTAATATAGCATTTTCCACAAGATGGCAACAACTATAACAAAGGCTGCAGGGAATTGTATTTATACAAAAATGTAATTGAAGTGTCACGGCAGTGTGTACATATTTGTATTGATGATATCTGCAGGTCCGAGCGGTACCAACATCATCATTGGCTCGGTGGCCGGCGCCATCCTGCTAGGGGCCATCGTCCTGGGAGGCACCGGATGGGGATTCAAGTAAGTACACGCCTGGCGGCATCTCGTGAATGCTAACAGTCATCAAAATGTTCTTTCCGAGCGAAAGCTTGCAAATGCTGGAATACTTTTTCTTGCCATTGATACTGTTAGAACGGAGTTTGAAAACAGTCATCAGTCATCCCCCGCATATTCGTGGTTCGCTAGTCTTTCTTTTCTGTGGGACCTACAAGCTTCGTACAGTATGTCGGGGAGGAGCTAAGTTTAGCATGGGTTGTTACAGAGAGTCTTTGCCACCCGTACACACTTCCGGTGCGTTATTATTATGAAGGGTAATGTTGTAAGATGTGTTTGAAATAATATTAAAGTGTTTTGCGATCATAGTTTATGGTATACAGAGAACCCTCACATTTTTTAATGAATTTTTTTCCCCATGTTTTTTTTTGGTGTGTGTTTTTTTTCTCCCTTGGGGGTACCAACCTTGAAAACGTTTATTGATGGTTTATCCCCACTTATTCAAGAATTTTAGGGGTTGAAAAAAAGAAATAAAATCAGCGATTTTTGGCTATTCACGGTCCAACCCGGTCCTGATCCCTCGCGAATAGTGGGGGCCACTGTATTTACGGTTTAATATGAATAGCAAAAATGCTACTTTTCCATTAGACAGGGCTTTGGCATCATCTTGTGGCATCTTAGGGCATTTCAGGAAGAGCACTATGATAGGGAATAGGTGAGGTTCTCAGCGAATAATGGAGAATTAAAAAATTCAAACTCAGGGGAAACCTTATACTTCTATTGTTGTTGAGGCAGCCCTCAATGCTAACCTTTACGCTATGCTAAGCTTCTTGAGATTTTTGAGGCTGTCCAAAAGATGCTTGAGGTGTGCTTCGGTTCCACGGCACGATCGCGCCTCTCGGTAAAGACGTCATCCAATTGTTTTGGGCCTCACCGCTGACCCGTTTGTGTGTCTGTCTCTCCCTCTTGTTGCCTTCCGCCGTGCTCATCCAGAAACATCCGGAGAGGAAGGTACGACCCAGCCTTTGAGTCCTGAACTTCCAAATAACACAATATTCCAGCTCTCTTTGTGGTCATTTTTTGTTACTTACATCAGTTTACACCACATTTTTAGAGACCTCATTCATAACTCTATGAAAAATATGATCCAAGAAATGTTTATCATGCAGTGGATGTAAAAAGTCTACAAACCCCTTTTCAAGTGCCAGGTATTTGTAAAAAGCCTACTAGAACATCTGAACTTTATTTGGGGTTAATCAGAGGCACTTGAAATGGTGGCAGATGTGCGCTGACTCCCATTCAACATGAGTTTGAATGAGATCGGTTATTTTTTTAACTTCCCCAGTTGTAAGAGGGTGTGCACACTTGTGCAAACACATTATTTCAGTTGCTTATATTTAATTTTTCCTCTGGAAATGATTTTTAGAAATGCAATTGAGTTAGACAGGGAACAAGTCACGTTAATAGTGGAAAAAGTTTTGAAATGATTCATCTTGTCATTTATTTTTTTTATACCACAAAAATGTGGTATTTGAACAAGCGTGTGTAAGCAAAGCAAAGCCCATTTATTTATATAGCACATTTCATACACAAGGTAACTCAATGTGCTTTACATGATTAAAAGCATTTAAAAACAAAGGGAAACAAACAGCTTATAAACATTTAAAACAAAATAAAAGTACAATTAAAACAGCATACAGTGGAAGAAATATCATGAATAAATAAAATAATACTAATAAAAGAAAAATGTTTAACCCGGACTTAAAAACATGCACAGTTGGGGCTGACGTCCCTTCTGTAGACTTTTTATATCCACTGTAAGAAAGTATATGTTGAGCCTTTGTGGGTTGAAATGTTTTGGGGTTTTAAAAAAAACAAAAACAGAAAAAACAGATAAACTGCAAGGTTGCCCATGTTTGTACTTCTGCCATATTGTGGATATCGTAAGAAAAAATAATAACTCGTTTGAGTTTTTGTTTGTTGTTGATGATCACTTCTCCTCCTTCCCCTTGTGTCCCTTCTTGCCCTCATCTTCTTTCTCCTTCACCTTCCGCTCTCTTCCTCCTCTGCTCCTCAGATCTTCTGGAGTTTGACCCTCATCCCCAGCGACGACGTCTTGCCCTCTGCATGCCGAATATTTCGAGGCGCCTTCCCGCCTTTCGGGGGCGCGTGGGAGCCTTCGCCTTTCACCATCTCCCCCCCCCCCCCCTTTTTTCCCCTTTTCCTTTCTTCTTTCTCTGACGGCCTTACCAGCCTCTTCTGCTCCCGTACGTAATATGCATCGATGTATGAATGTATCGTTTGGCGTCAGTATGTAACCGTATGTAACACTAAAATCATGACTGGGGAGAGATTTTCTTTTTCTTCCAAGAACCCCCCCCCCCCCCCCCCTCATAATCATAATGCCAATTAAACATTGGAAAACTGGAAAATGACTCAAAAGCTCCAAACTGTGCATTCAGCTGTATGTTGTTGTTTCATTTTTTTAACCTAATAGGTGTTCCTAATGAAGTGTCCAGTGAGTTTTAAGATGGTGCAATAGCTGACTGCATATTTAAAGCCACGTCCTGCCCTACAAAACCACAGATGAATGACATTTCTCCGTCCAAATCTTATTCGCAGAGTCGTTTCGACTAAACGCATGTATATTTGTGACCATAATCTTCATTGAGCTGTTTATTCAGCAAAAAATACACTGAATGGCAGATTTTAACATCCGGTATCCCAAAAATGATGTGTGACTCGAACACAAAGGTAGCAATAGAGTTTGTTTTCATTGTAAATATTCGCAGAAGTGCATATGGAACCATTATCATTATTACCATTAAAACTATTCAGACGTATCTAATTACACTTTATTCTTAAAAGGCCCCTTTTTGATTGAACGCATGCTGGTTGTCTTTATTTTTATTTTATATCGCTAGACCAGTGATTCCCACCCGCTGTAAAATGAATATTTATTCACGACAAATAATGTATCTTTGTTAATCTATCTATGCTGCGGCTTATAGTGACAGTCTGAGCAACTAAAGGCTCTTTCCACCAGATAGCGAGAAGGTTTAAATTAGGTGCCTTGGCTCAGTAAAGTTTGTGAAATCCTGCAGTAGAAAATTACCTTTAGAGGACTTCATCAAGTTGTTAACGACAGTGGTGCAAAAAAGAGCATCAACTGACATTTGCAGGTCTTGTTTTTTGTTTTTGTGAAAAGTTGTCGCTCGTTTTCACGCGGTGAGAGATGCGACTTCAAAAATAAAAGTCGATCCTCTTCCTACTAGTGAGGCCGAAAGTGCTCGAAAGTCCATTTGGCCCACATCGAAAATAATCACTCAATGAGGTGTGCTTCGTATTCGCCACTGGTGGAAAGTAATCAAGTACAAATACTTGTCAGTGTATTCAAGTAGATTTTTTTTTTCAGGTATCTGTACTTGAGTATAAAGTTTTCTGATGACTTGACTTTCACGCAAAATATTCCCCATCCGGAGAGTAGTTTAATGTTGTCGGAAACACGTTTTTTTTTTTTTTTTTCCCCTGATAGAATAGCAGAAAAAACAAAATACGTCATAAATGTGATTTTTTTCTCTTCTTCTCAGTATGAGCACTATGCAAGTTGATAAAAGAGGGAAACTATTTTGTGTTCAAAGATGTTGTTGTTGTCCCCCCCTCCCCCGTATTGTGCCATGTTATCAAAATGGATATTTATACAGCAGCAGCTTGATGAATGCGTTTCATTTGTTCCCTTGAGCATCACTCGAGTCATGACTCAAAGAATTTGTTTGGTCCAACAACCTGCGGTGGTGCTGCAGGAGTTTGCTTTTATAGAAAATATATTTAAATTAGAAAATAATGTTTTTACGTTATCGTGTTTGTTTTTTTTTATTAATAGATATGCTTTTTTTAAATGTTCGATCTTTATTATGTACAGTTGCCAGTTTATTTTTTTTTAAGTGCTCAGTGAATAAAGTTGAGTATATCTCAAATCAACCTTTTTTTTTTTTTTCTAGTTTCATGCATACTCAAAATGAGTCTCCGACATTCTTGAAATTTGTTTTTGCCGTGTACTTCGCACTCCAGCACTTTATCGTGATGCCGGAAGTTGTATACCGGAAGCGCGGTGCGTTCCCCGCGGCGGGCGCTTCCCCCCACCACACCCCCCCCACTATCCCCCAAAAGTGCGACATTCCTCCCTTCCTTCTTCCCTCGGAGCAGCTGCGGGCTTCCGAGTCAACCGGAGCGCGTCCACGTTTGCAGCTCTCACATCCGTGCGCCGATCCGAGCTGCGAGGCCTCCATTTTCAATTAACAGCCCGATTTGTATTATTCTAATTATTTTCTTCAAGTGTTGCTGCTGTTGTTGTAAGAAGAATGTTTTCCTGTTGCATCGTGCCCGTGCTGCTGCTGCTGGTGCGTTGGGCGGGTTGCAACCCGAGCCCGCTCGGAGATGTAGTCGTGGTCAGGCACTTTCTCCCCCCGACGTGCACGCGGCGAGCCCAAGACGGAGATCAGGTTCGCTATCACTACAACGCCACTTTCGTCGACGGCAAAACTTTCGATTCCAGGTAAAAGAGCCTCCGCATAACTGTAACATTTTGATTTCATGAATAGTGTTTATTCCTTGAAATGAGTTGGTCTTAAAGTTCCAACTTTGTGCTGTAGATGGCGTCGTTGCTTGCAATTTTCTGCAGGGATTTGACACGTATGATGGTTTTTTTTCCTTTTTTTTTTTCTTCTTCTCTCTCTCTCTCTCTCTCTCTCTCTCTCTCTCTCTTCTTCCACTCCTACTTTTTAGCCACCAGCGAGGGGCCGCCAAGGTGGGCCTCCTCGGGGAGGGTCGCCTGATCGCCGGCATCGAGAAAGGTTTGCTGGGCATGTGCGTGAACGAGCGACGCACCGTCACCGTCCCGCCGCACCTGGCCTACGGCAGCAGCGGGGCAGGTAACTTCGCCAAAGTCACGCAAACTAAATCATCATAGACAATAAATTAAAGTTGAACGTGTGTATACGGTTGCATAGCAATGAATGAGAATACAAAGGTCATTTATTGCAGTTGTGCAATTCTAAAAGTGGCACTTATTACACTAATCCAGATTCATCAAACACGTTGGAAAATACTTTTCTGAAAGTCCTGTGATTAAAAATCATTTTTGATTCCTTATATAATGAATTAATTTATATTTGATTTAGATTTATGTTTGACAATTTTTATTTTATTTTTTTATAATAAATGATTGTACCATAGAACCAAATTCCTAATTGTTCCAGCTCCTAATCTGGGATTTGCGTTAGCTGTGAGCCACAATCAGACAAATAATTTATTTAAAAAAAATCTGAAAATATTTCTCCATGTGTCTTTCTATTTGTCCATCAGTCTTGTCTGTCCGTCTACTAGATCAATTGCCAGTTGTCTACAGTATCTATAGTGTATCTAATAATCTACATGATCAATTTACTGCATCTACTGTATCTGTCCATCGATCCACAGATATCGACAGTATTTCTGTTATGTTATGATCGCGACTATGCGGGGTTCACTGTGTGTAGCGTTAAAAGAAAACAAACAAAAAATGATTGCAGGTGACGTCATCCCTCCGGACGCCACGCTGGTCTTCGACGTCCTTCTGCTGGATTTGTGGAACAAAGCGGACCTGGTGGTCACCAACACCATCAGCACCCCCAAAGACTGCAAGCGCTCGGTGATGCGCGGCGACTTCGTGCGTTACCACTACAACGGCAGCCTGCTGGACGGCGCCGCCTTTGATTCCAGGTGAAGCCGCCGGGCAGGTGGGGGCGGGGGGCCGACACGCCGTGTTGTCACGCGTACGCCGCAGTTGGGAATGACGTTGCTGTTCTCTTGTGTGTGTGCTGTCTGTACTCTGTCACGCAGGGGTGTTGTCTGTTCTGTGTTTGACTTTTTTGGCTTGTATGAGCCCCACGCAGCTACGTGCGGAAGCAGACGCGCGACTCCTTGGTGGGCGAGGGCTGGCTGGTCAAGGGCATGGATGAGGGCCTGCTGGGCATGTGCGTGGGGGAAATCCGGAATATCGTCATCCCGCCATTTAAAGGCTACGGCGAAAAAGGCTCAGGTAGACGATGAAGATGATGGTGATGATTGTAGTGTATAGACCAGGCACGCGCTCTGTTCTGTAATCGGGCCCACTGAGCATTTGGGTGTCAGACTCATTTTTGTCACGGGCCACATCTGTGAAACCAAAACCTCATCATATTATTACATGTACACAACAAAATGATGGATAACTTGTTTTGAAATCAGAGGTCAGGGATAATATTGGTTCAACTGCTGTTCAAGTTACCATAAAAGGTGTTTGGTAACAAAAAGCGTTTGCAATATCTCAATATTATTATTTATTACATATGACAATAACAAATGTTGGTCCAGATTTGAGCAAGAATCATGCAAGTTGACTCCCATGATTTGCTTTCGCGGGCCACATAAAATGATGTGGCGGGCCAAATCTGGCCCCTGGGCCTTGAGTTTGACACATCTGGTCTGCCCCTGCTCAGGAAGCCGTTATGACTGGAACCTTAAAAAAATGATAATATCCTTAGCATATTATTACATACACGTGAATCAAATTGTTGGCACCCCTCTGTTAATGAATGAAAAGCCCACAGTGGTCACAGAAATGACTGGAAAGTAATAATAAAGAAAAATGGAATGAAAATGAACCAGTGAAAATCAGACATTGCTTTTCAAATGTGGTTCAACAGAATTATTTATTTAAAAAAAAAAAAAATCATGAAAGTGTATACACAACAAATTGATGAATACATTTAAATTTGAAGTCAAGGAAAGGAGTCAGTTCAAATTGGTAAATTAAGTTTGGGGGGTGGGGGGGAGTGTTTAGCGACACACCAAAAAAATAAATAAAAAAGCAATATCTCAACGTTATCAAAAGTGAAGACAATTTGCAATTTTGTTACAGATTTATGCAAGAAGCAGGAAGTAGGTGTGCATAATTTGCCTTATCAGGCCAGATCTGGCTTGAGTTTGACTTGAATATATTTTTAGGTGGAACTTGGTGTAAAAAGTTTGAGAACCATTGTTCGATACACAACAGTAACGATAAAGGAAGGAATGTTTCACTCCGGTATGTTTTTTTTTTTTCCTCCCCCACCAGGCGTGGAGGTTCCCCCCCACGCCACTCTGGTGTTCGATGTCCTGTTGGTGGACGTCCACAACCCCAAAGACAACATCACCGTTGAGGAGCAGGTAGTGCCCGAGTCGTGCAGTCGCAAGTCCGTGGCGGGAGATTACGTCCGCTACCACTACAACGGAACCTTCCTGAACGGCGTCACCTTCGACACCAGGTCAGCTCGCGTTTACCGTCTTCCACTGCCCCCACCTTTTGTGAGCCAGCTCCATTTACTCTGTAGGGAACCACTGTTCTCCTGATTGTGATTTTTTTTTTTTTTTTTTTTTTTTGGTGATATTGAATTCATGCGTGCGGACAGTTACCAGAGGAACAGCACGTACAACACTTACATCGGGATGGGCTACGTGATCGCAGGGATGGACCAGGCCCTGCTGGGGGTCTGCATGGGCGAGCGAAGGAGGGTCATCATCCCACCGCATCTGGCGTACGGACAAGGCGGAGCAGGTACGGTTACCTGGGATTGGAGATCGGGTCAAATCGGTCCGGTTCTCGATTTAAAAATAAATAAATAAATAAATAAAAAATAAAAAAATAAAGTACGATAATCCTTAATATAAAATTGGACCTCAGCGAGCTGAGCCTGCTTATTGGTGCAACATAAACAACTATGAGCTTTCCGGACATAGTCAAAAATGTTTACGATAAATAATCAATAATAATACTGACAAGAGGACAGACTTGCCTTAAAAGTAAATCCAGCTTTTTAATGTTATTTAAAAAAATGAATTTAAAATAATTGAATGCATCTAAAATATATATTCAAAAATATATGATAAATGCGCTATGTAATGAATAAAAACTTAATGTAAAAATGGATGAAAAATTAAATGTCTTTTAAAAAAAAATGCTTAAATAAAATAGCAGTTTCTTAAATCATAATTTATCTAAAATAAATATATAATTTACTGTCTATCTAAAATATGTAATATCTAAAAATAGTGATATTAAACAAAAAAACACATTAATAAAAATATGTTAAATAAAATAAATTGATTGCATTGTAATAAACATCTGTCTAAAATAGATTAGATGTATATAATTCATCTGAAAATAACGTGCGTGTGTGTGTATTTGCACTATATCCATCCATCCATTATCTGAGCCGCTTGTCCTCACAAGGATAAGCGGCGATAGGCAGAGGTGGGGTACACCCTGAACTGGTTGCCAGCCAATCACAGGGCACATACAAACAAACAACCATTTGCACTCACACATTCACACCTACGGGCAATTTACAGTCTTCAATCAACCTACCACACATGTTTTTGGGATGTGGGAGGAAACCGGAGTGCCCGGAGAAAACCCACGCAGGCACGGGGAGAACATGCAAACTCCACCCAGGCAGGGCCGGGATTTGAACCCCGGTCCTCAGAGCTGTGAAGCAGACGCTCTAACCAGTCGTGCCGCCTATTTGCACTATATGTTAAAAAAGGAATAAAATCGCATCAGAAAATACACTTTAAAAAATACAGAAATGCATGAAATGTTTAAAATAATTAAATATGAAAGTATAATAATACATGTATGTAAATCACTGTATATTAAATACCAACGTTTAAAAAAACCTAATAAAACTAAATCTTAACAGAAATAAAACAATTGGAAAAAAATGTATCAAAATGAATTCATTTGTCAAAAATAATCAATACTAAAATATAATATAGTAATAAAAATGTCCATGTCTAAATGGATATTATATCTAATCAATTTATTTACTATACTAACAAAAGAACCAAATGAATGATATATTTTAAAATCAGAATGGAAAAGTAAACAATCGCAATCAATCTTTTCCTCAGGCAACGTGATCCCGCCGTCCGCCGTGCTCGTCTTTGACATCCACGTCATCGACTTCCACAACCCGAGCGACAAAGTGGACGTGCAGATCCTCCACCGGCCGCAAGCGTGCAACGAGACCACCGAGGAGGACGATCTGGTCCACTACCACTACAACTGCACCCTGGTGGACGGCACGCGCCTCTTCTCCTCGTGAGTCGCCGCCAAATACCAGATTTTTTCCCTGTTTACCTCTGCCAAGGAGAATGCGAGAGTTGTGTATTGATGCAAGTGGGTCATTTTAAGATAATTTGATCAATAACGGCAAAGATGTTTGCACAAAAAAAAAAAAAATAATAAATTCCAATTTAGCAATTTTATTTTTTTATGCTGCCTTGGTTTTATATGGGTAAATGTTTCTAATTCTCAAACAGCCAAGCTTTAAGTCCTATTTTCAAGAAGTTATTGATTAAAATTTTTAGGTATTCAGAGTAAAAACGACAGCAAACAGTGGTGGAGCATTGAAAATACACTTCTTACATCACGGTAAAGACAAAGAGCTTCATAAAAATTGCGTGCGTCATTATTGATCAAATGATATTAAAAAAGATCCATACGCAGCAAGGATTTTGAGTAAAACCTTTTAGTAAACTACTCTGGATAGTGTACCATATAAAAATCCCTACGGTGATTAGGGAGTGAGTCAAGTTGTGTGAAAAAAAGAAACCCACAGAAATAAAAAGCTCAAGAAAAAGCAAAATCACTGCACTTTGGAGGTTACAACTGCGATTCAATCTAAAATGATTTTTTTGGGGGTGTTTTACGCGCGACAGACACGACTACGAGAACCTCCAGGACGCGGTGCTGGGCTCGGACAAGGTGATCGACGGGCTGGACCGGGCCTTGCGGGGCATGTGCGAGGGCGAGATGCGGCTGGTCACCATACCGCCTCACTTGGGTCACGGAGAAAAAGGAGGTGAGCGCTCACCGCCCCAATAGCCGAGTGACAATAACACCACATCAGACTCAACCGTAGGTGGTAAAAGTACTCGCACTCTAAGTAAATGTACAGAGAAAAAAAAAAAAAAAAAAAAGACTGGTACAAGTACTGATTCAAGTCCTTAAAAAGAACAAAAGTAAATGCTCTGGAATGTAATAGTACAAAAAGTAATATGGAAAACTGTCAAATATATATTTACGCGTTTACCCATTTTGAGAATGTGGCACAGTGGGAAAAAAATGGCTTCCCTGCACACAAAGGTTTCCCTCTCGTACTGAGAAGAAGGGAGGGGGACAAAATAAATAAATAAAATCACTCGACTGACGTGCCTTTTTTTTTTGTACGTTTGAGCCCCGGGCGTGCCGAGCAGCGCCGTGCTGGTGTTCGACATCGAGATGGTGCGCTTGCAAAAGGGCGTGCCGCCGGGTTACCTGTTCGTGTGGCTGCAGGACACGCCCGAAGATCTGTTCCAGGCCATGGACGTCAACAAGGACGCGGTCGTGCCCGAGGAAGAGGTAACCAGACCTTCACTCCCTACTTTTTAAAAAACAATTTTTTTTTTTTTGGATCCTCTGCCCACCAATTCGACACCTTTCATATCTGCGTCTGTCACCCTGCATTTGGGATAGAATAGAATAATGTTTTCCAACCTTTTATTGAGCCAAGGCAAGTTTTATATTCGAAAAGAATTTCACCGCACGGCACAAAACGAAAATGTCACAAATGTTATATACTGAAAAATGGATCTTGTCTCAACTTACAAATTTACTTACAGAGTGTGAAATCTGGTCCATACAAAGGTTCTATTCTGTTGTATGAACGGCAACAGGTGGATAAACAGGTTAATTGTACCTACTGCGGCGGCACGGAGGACGACTGGTTAGCACATCTGCATCACAGTTCTGAGGACCGGGGTTCAAATCCTCATTGTGATATTTCCGCAGTTCGCCGACTTTATCAAGCTTCAGGTGTCTGAGGGCAAAGGTCGCCTGAGGCCCGGGACGGCCGCGGATCAGGTGATCGCCGACATGTTCGCCAACCAGGACCGCAACAAGGACGGACGCATCACGGCCGAAGAGCTCAAGCTGAAGGTGGACGAGGACAAGGAGCAGGCGGAGCACGACGAGCTGTGATTGATCGATCGATCGATCAGTCGGCCGCCGTCGCCTTTCCTGTTGTTGTTGTCTCAGGGACAAACGTCAACACTTTAAGGACACATACACGATAGACTTTTTTTTCTTGTTTTTGTAATGT
Source organism: Phyllopteryx taeniolatus (assembly GCF_024500385.1). Lineage (NCBI taxonomy): Eukaryota > Metazoa > Chordata > Actinopteri > Syngnathiformes > Syngnathidae > Phyllopteryx > Phyllopteryx taeniolatus. The sequence goes on along the minus strand of NC_084520.1, from coordinate 13,680,542 downwards.
TTGTCTTATTCTGTGTTGTACGGCTTCTTTTTTTTTAGGTGGAAGGGGGGGGGGGGTGTTAGGGAGACCAGACAAACAAGCACCCTGAAAGTCACGTGATTTGAAATGTCATTTTACAGCCACACTTTAAACTTCAAATAATACTGCAATGTCCCATTGGTATTAAACATAACACACACAAAAAAGTGTCCATCTCAATGTGGCATTACAATCAATAAGGTTGCACTGACCAAAGCAACAAGCTTTTGTTTTTGTGTTAGAAGTGTTTAAAAATATATATATATATATATTTTTTTTTAGATGCATAGTTTTAAATTATGAACATGAGATTACAAGACTCCTTAGTGCTCTGTTTTCCATAGTTGTTAAAAATACAAATGAAATTCAAGTTTGCAATAAATGGCAACTGTTTAACAGATGGAGTGGCGTGTAATGTAGCATTTACCACTTTATTAGGTACACTTACACTGTAATGGCAATTTGTCATTTGGCAGTCAAGATTTGTTAATCTATTTGTGTTATTGCGCTTGTGAATTCATATTGATTCAACTTTCTATTCAAATTTGATTTCATTCTTACTCGGTACAGATCAAATTGATTCGATTCCATTTTCCGTTCTTGACACCTGCCTCGATTTCTGATTCCATTTCCCATTTTATTCAACTTTCTAGTGCAACTGTGTTTGATTCTCATTTGTAGAACAGATCAATTTGATTCAATTCAACTCTATATAATCATTTACTTATATGTAGCTTTAGTATTGGAGATAAGTAACAGTGCAAGTGTACCTAATCTAGTGTGTCCAGTGTTCGAATCGAAACACAATGAGTAAGAAATTGAAAACTGCCAGTGAGGAGGCGTCGACAACACAACAGCATTGAAGATTCTACATAAACATAACACAAATAAAAACATTTAGCACCAGTTGATGCTTGTACATTAACATTGATATACAACTAATGGAGGACTTTCAGAAGCAAAATTGTACTTTAGTCTGACATATTTTACTGTCTACTTATTACAGGGGTGGCCAATAATTAAAGAAATATGAAACCGGCCTACAGTGCATGCTGAAAGTAATCACCACGCTTCTCTTTTTCCCCATTTTGTTATGTTACAGCCTTAATCCAAAACGGATTTAATGGATGTTTTTCCTCAAAATTCCACACACACACACACACACACAAGGCAGCTCTGGGGCACTTCTGTTGCCCCGACAGAGTCGAATGAAGAATCGGTGTCCCGTCCTTCTGCTTTGTCTCATGACCATCTGGCTACCAGGAACGTAGTTTTTTTTTATTTTGAAGCTACATTTACTCTAAGAAATCACATGTTCCTAAGCATTCCCAGCCTTTGTCACGAAGCTTCAAATGGAGCTCAGCAGAAGGCTGTAACGTAACTAAATGTGGGAAAAGTGAAGCGCTGTGAATGGTTTGCAAATGCACTGTATATTTTTTGAAAAACTCCCTGTCAGCCATGATAATGAAGGAATTCCATAAAAAGATCCAATGGGTCATCATTGAGTTTGAGGAAATATTGCAATAAAGCGTCCGTCTCAGTTCCCGTTGTTGTCTCCCGATGACATCACAAACCTGAGGATGGCGTTGGGGACGTCCATCGTGTCGTCCTGCGCCAGCACGACGATGTCAAAAGAGTTGACGTACGACTCTCTCCTTGCGTCCACCTGACGGAAACACACGCACACCGGTAAGTCGACATCAGGGGTGGGCAAAATATGGTCTGCGGGTCACAGGCGGCCCGCTCCATTCTTGTACCCGGCTCACCGAGCATTCCCATAATCAAGAGTCCTGTAACAACTAAAACTAGCCATTTTATTTCCTTAAAATAGGTTTTGCTTATAGATGCCACAAGAGTGCAGCAAAGTACTACTATGTTCGGACCTGGTCGTTGAGGAAGCCCACAGTGAGGAGGCGGCGAGGCTCGGGCACGCCGGCCGCCATGTTGAGGTCACCGAGAGAGTCTCCCAGCAGCAGCACGCTGCGTCGAGCCTGGAGTTCGGGGAAGCGGGCGACGTGCGACAGAGCGCCCTTGCGCTTGTTGAACGTGTGGATCAGGTCCCCCTTGAAGGCCCGCAGGACGCCCTGGAGGAGGTATCGTGTTGAAATTGTCTTCATCATTGGGCCAAATTAGCAACACAATTAGCAGGGATTCATGGACGACATGGAGACGCGAATCCAAGTCCATAAATCCCTGATAATTGTACACCTCGAAGGGCATGGACACTTGCCAACGACAACAATTTATGAAATTACCAAATCCTAATTTCATACGATTTGTAGTAAAATAGAAAGCTGGAATAAAACAATTTCTTTTCCCTTACAACGCCCAAGGGCTTGACTATGAAGAGTCATTCCAAACCCAAAACTTTCAAAGGGAATGTAAACTCTATTGAGTACTCCAGTAAATTGATTTTCAAGTTTGACAATGTTAAATAGCAACCACAGGTATGACAATAAAATCTGTTTGTATTATTACAATTTGAAACCAGAACCATTTGTTTGTTTTGTCCATTGTCGCCCATAGAGAAATCATGCCAATCATCTGGAAAGATACAAATATTCTATTTATTCATTGGACTGGATTTACTTTTTTGCACTCAAGTACATTTATAAGTGTGTACTTTTGTACTTTGTACTCAGGCCCTACATTTGATTTTTACTTGAGTCCTATTATTGTAAAGTAACGGTACTGTTACTCGAGTACAATTGGTGGCTACTCTACCCACCTCAACTGTTACAGAAGGTGACAACTCACAGCGTGGTCAAAGTCCATGTAGTTGGCGATGACGTGAACGCTGGGACGAAAGACGCCGTGCTGTCGGATCACTTCCTCCAGCACGTCTCCGACGCCACCAGAGAAGATGAGAAGAGGAACGTCACGCTGGGCCAGATGGTCGAAGAACACCCTGTAGCCATCCCTGGGCACACGTGTGTATGACAAGAGCTGGCCGATATGCGTGACATCATCATCAGCGATTCAAAAAGTGCCTCGGGTATATGCTCGCCTTCTACCTGAGCATGGAGGTGGCAGCGTTGGACTCCCTGACAGCCGGAGCCAGAAGATCCTTCCGGATCTTCTGCTCCACCAGCAGATGGTGAACCTTTGTCCACCTACACAAACACAAACAAAGTCTTTCTTGACCCTTGGAAGAAGACATGATCATTATTAATTATGGATGTTTTAAATGCCGTTTGCTTAGTACCACTCCACCATGAAGGGCAGCTTCTCTTCAACAGTCCGGCTAGCATCTATCTCGATGGGATAGTACGTATTCAGCAGCTCTCTCATCTGAAAGCAAATTATACTACATCAGTGATTATGATTTATTTTTAATAAATTTGGGTTTTCAAGGCTATTGGTCAATGCACATCCAGGGATTTAGATTTTTGGTATTTACATTTTTTATACATCCACAAATTTGTACAGTATATTTTTTTTGTTCTGAATGAAAGACAAAATACTTTCATGTTCATGTTTTAAATACTGAAACCAAAAAGTAACTACAATAAATACAAGTATTTTTTTTTATTTTTCAATGACTGTCATGTATTTAAGTTAGAGGTGCAACAATTAATCGACAGCTGATCGATAACCAAATTAATCAACAACTATTTTGACAACCGATTAATCGTTTAGAGAAGTTATTTCTCTTAAAATGATCCAAATCCAAGGAATTTCAGCCTCTCAATAGTAACTTTTCTCAGCTATCTGTAGTCCTTTGTGAAAGCAGACTGATTATATTTGTTTAATCAAAATACGACATTTGCAAACATCTCCTTTTAACTTTGGAAAACAGTGAACGACATTTTTGCCCATTTTCTGACATGTTACAGACCAAACCGGTAATGGAATCATAATCAGTTCATTGTTGTGCCTTTCCTGCAATGTCAATTTGAAATAATGTCCTATTTTTTAATAAAGGGATGGAATTTAATTGATGAATCAAAAATAATCAACCGATGATTCAAATAATCATTAGTTGCAGCCCTAATTTAAGATTTTTTAATTTATTAAAATTATATGGAAGGTGATAACATTTTCCACAGCCACTGATTTGTTTTTGTTTTTTTTATGATGAGCCAATAACAAGAAAGCAACTAGAGTGAGATTTAAAGTAATGAAATAATCTACTTTTTCTTTAATATATAAAGGAATATAATCTAAAAATCATTTGATAAAAAATAGAATAATTAAAAATAATAGATATGTTTTATGCTAAAGACCCACAAAAAGAAAAACTACTACTACACCTGCAAACTACAACTAGTACCTTTTTGCCACACTCTTCATCAACCAACAACCTGCTGTCCAGAATGTCTGCAGGAGTAAAATAACAACAACAATACTGTCACGAAGACAAACTATCATGCAGAATGTCATATTAATACAGTATTGTGTTCAACACAATCGATTAGCCAGTAAATCTTACTGTGAGTTGTTGGAACTCTTTTGCCATTGTGGGCGAATCTGGTCAGCGTCATGTCAAAGTCAGAAATTACCTGAAGGAACACAATCAGTGTTTTTTTTTGCTCACCCCCCCCCCCCCCCCCTCCAATACACGCGCCTTACAAAATTGACGAAAATGGACCTCTTCGTAAAAGTGCACATTTTTTTGGGTGTGTGTGTGGAAGTTTTACCAGCGCTCCCTGACCTAAAAGTGTTTTTTATAGCAACTAAAAATTATATATTTTTTTTCGTTAGCCGACCAGTCCAGGGTCTACTAAGCCTCTCACTGTGGAATAAGCTCCAGTTTACCCTCAACTCTAGTGAAATATCATTACACTGAAGGACTTTACGTACATGCAGGCTCGCGGCGCCCGCTTGTTGCATGGCATCCAACGTTTCCTCCACTCTGTCACGCTGTCTCATCAGCACCGAGCTCCTACTCAGTACTGACATCACCTGAATCAAAGAAAACACTACTGTACATCTTTTTGTTTTTTCAGAATAATATTATATGATATATATATATATATATATTATATTTCATTATAAAAGATGCAATACAGAAAGTCATCTTTTAAATGAATGTTATTTGATACAAAGTCCACCCGGGATTTGCGACGTGGGACTGATGGATGTTAAAAACAACCACAATTGCCTTATAATGACAAGACTTTTTCAATTTTCCTTTTACATCAGCCTTATTCTGCAATGAATTAGAATTATTTCCGCACCCCATTCAAATCTATACACACAACATCCCATCACGACAACGTGAAAATCTTTCAATAAAAATAAAAGTGAATTTTAAAAAGCACTATTTAAAATCCAATTGTATCCAAATCCTCACCTCTGGTTTTGTGAGCTGGGGGCATACATCCACTAGAGTTCGCAAAGCTGTACATATCCAAGGAATTTTATACACCTGCAAGGACATTTCCTATTGAATTTCACTAAGTGTCAAAGCTCGTGACGTCTTTTGTGGCACATATAAAAGGATGAATGATAAATGATGATAAATATTTGAATGACAGCTTAACACACAAACTAGCACAGACGTTACTTACCAGTTTTAAAAGCAGCACAGAGCTGTCGACGGCGTGTTTACTACTTTTTAGTCCAAACATCGCGTTGACATTGTTTACAAACGACCTTTGTGCATTTAGACGTATCACAAAAAATATATATATATTTAAATTATATACGATGAATTCGTTTACGTGCACCAAGTGTAACTCTCTTTGGTTCCCGACTGATGTTCGTGCGGTACATTAATAGTTCCGGCTTACAATTGTTCCGGTATCACGTGGTCTTAATGTCCCTGGTTGGTCGTCCGGCCGCCGATATATTTGTGAAATTCAGTTTCCGAATAAAATAAAAGTTAAATTAAGAGAAAGAACTCAACGAATAAATGAAGGATTTTTAGATAGTTTGGTTTATCTTAAAATCTTACATTGATAAAAATACGTCATTTTAAAATGACATAGGTAGAAAGGTATTAATATGTATCGAGAGCTGTTAATACTTTACCCACAATAAGCATTATCATCAATATAAGCCAATAACAACAGTATTATATAATTTGGACGCCTATGAAACATTAGCTAAATCTGATTAATAATACAACACAGTAGCCCAAATGAAAAGTAAAACAATAAGGTCTTTATTAAACTAAAATAACAGCTTCTTACAAAAAAAAAGCATATTTTCACAGTTTAACAAAAGCAACACAAGGATCAAACAAAGCATTGTCGTGAGTGGGGAAATGATAAAACCTCCAGGTTATGTCAAGTTTATAAAGTAATTGATGGAAATTTAGTTTAGAAATCATTTCCCAACATTGCACTTCATGGGTTTTCTTCATTTTTGAGTGATTACAGTGCAGATTCTACTCCGTCTTTACTGGGCTACGCAATGGTTTTCGTCAAGTGACTTTCTTCATCACAAACTGACGAGGGAGTGAAACTCACAAGGCATTTTGAAGAGTTTGGATGAACTTGAACTTAAATAAAAAGGTAGAAAACATATAGGCAGAAAACACGGAGGCATATCTTCTGAATGAAGGCCTAAACCTTGACTAGAATAAATAAGGAGTCATGATAAATATAAACCAGACAAGGTATTGCGTTTCACCTGATTCCATGCGGTCCAAATACAGAAGCAATCCAAATCCCTTTTCTTTGTGCTCTGGCCACAAAGTCACTGATTTACTGTTGCTGTCAAAAACTAAATCTAAAAATATACTTCCCCTTTTCATCCATTAAAAAATAGATTGAATGCTTCTACTGAGAACTGTCAATCAGGATATACTGGTACTACTTCTTCTGCCGACTTTTTCCAAGGCAGAGGGCGAGACAGAGCGTAAACGTTAGGCGGGCGAGAGGTGGTAACGCGTCACATGGACATGTGTTCAGGAAGCACGTAGGAGATGTCATCCCAGGGGTGACGGTACAAACCCTGCTTGAGTCTCTTCTGGTCCAGGTAGTGGCCTGGAAGTGTGACAACAGAATGAGAGAGAGAGAGGCTAGGCTTTATATAAGTACAGTGGTACCTCGACTTAAGAGTGGCGCAACTTATGACTTTTTCAAGTTACAACCCATCGCTTGGTTGATTTTTTTGCTGTGTTGCGTGCCAAAATTTAATGTAAGAGCAAGTTTTAGGTACGTCGCCACTAGAGTGTAGATTAGTGTAAAGAACACATGCCTGTCATGGGTATTTGTCTGTCTAAATGTGTTGCTGCACCGTTTGTCTAAATATCCATTGTTTCAAGGGCTATCACATTATTTGTTAGCCCGTCTATGGCGTTTTGCCTTGCGCTTTGGCATTAAGCTAGCAGGCTTTCTAAGGCAGTTATGTGGTCGTTTTAAATAAATGCGAAATCATCTTATTTTTATTTAGTTTAACAGTAAAGCCCAACTGGGAGTGGCAATAAACAACTTGAAGTCTCTTTTGGGAAACAAATTCTTTATCTGCCAAACTGCTGCTTTTAGTGCAGTGAATGAAATTGAGGTCACTCCCACCATCTAGCGGTCATTTCTTAAAATTCTAGCTCGCAAGCCAAAGCGGTGGAATCTCGGAAAAAAAGCAAGTAATCCATAAAAAGGTACCACTGTATTACACTCCTGTATTCTTACTCACCGATGAAACCCATACTCCGGCCGAGGACAAAGATGCCATTCAGCGCGCCGATCTCCACAAACTCGTCAGCCTCGTCGCTGGAGGTCACACACCAAACAATACTTGACAGTGTGCATACAATGCTCCCATTTGGCGTGAATGTTACAATTCCTCCACCATCACCATCACTTCACATTCATTCCAGTGTTGCTTTCCCTTCTCTAATCTGTTCTTACCGTGTGAAGCCACCACACGTCCTGAGCAGGTCCACGAAGGCGACGCCGATAAAACCATCTACGTTGAGGATGAGATTGGGTTTCTACGATGGTGGGGGGGAAAAAAGGATTAAGGATTGTGAAGTAGCTTTCATCGCTGTTTGCCTATTAACATCACAGCACGTAAAGGGTCCTCGGTTTATAATGGTCCCAACAGTTTTTCGTTTGTTTAATACTTATGGCCTAGATGTGTTTTTCATACAAACGTTTACTGAAATGACGACTTTACAACTGCGTTAGGGTCAGTTGGCAATAGACTACGGCACGTCCCGACTTGTGTATAAATTCTGGTTACATTGGAAATGTCAACTGTCAGAAACCGATGACCACCTGTAACTAATTACTTAGTGGCAGCCGGTCGTACCTTGGAGGTGGTGATCTTCTCTACATCTAAGGCGTAGTCGAGGAGCTGAGTGGAAGGAAAATGCTGCTTCACAAAGTCCTTCAGAATCTGCACCCGCATGTCTGGGTTGTTGATCTGGAATGACAGGCAAACTTTGATGAATGCTACCTCTCATTCATCCTGCTTTCATGTTGGGATTTTATTTTAATATTGACCTTTTCATTTAATCTTGTCCTTAATCAGTATAGTTTTGAAATGATTCATCTTGGTCTCATTTTTTAGATCCACTGTACTTACTGATTTGACACGGTGTCCGATGCCCATGATGAGCTTGCCGTCCTTCTTCATCTTGTTGACAAACTCCATGGGCAGCATGCCGCTGTCGAAGGCTTTGCTGAACTGCTTGGCGGCTGCGTCGAGGGCGCCGCCAAAACGGTCCCCCTGGAACGCACGAGTAACGCCTTCAAACGCCAGCTTCTATCTATTGACAAAGGAGACGCACGACAGGTACTGACGATGGTGAGCAGGCCCGACGTGAGGCTGGAGATGAGGTCTTTGCCGGCTCGCGCGCAGACGATGGTGTTGTGCGCGCCGGAGACAGCGGGCCCGTGGTCGGCCGTCACCATCAGGCACATCTCAATGAACTGGCAGGCGTAGCGAGGCAACCTGAAGGCAAACAAAACAACACATAAGATGCTATCCTTCACAGGTGTCAAAGTCAAGGTCTGCGTACCAGATTCGCCCCTCCGTGTCAGTTCACGCGAACCGTGAAAGCTTGCTACAATCTTTCTTCTATTAGCCATACAAATCATAATAATTAGGGGTGTAATGATTCGTTTTAACAACAATTTGACTCGTATCACGACTCGTGGTTGCCGATTAGAATCGAGGACCATATTGGAATATATTTAGAACGACACGAAACGATTTAGTGGCTTCAAATCAATTCAGCAACTTTTTAGCCAAAAATCCAACCAATGTGACTGTGAAATAAATGCCGATACTGGACAGTGCAGTTGTTTCTTGTAAAAGAATCAAGTAAATATTTATTATAGCTATAATTAATTTTTATTTTTTTTTTTTTTTCAAGCAGCAAAATGAACCTCCAGTAGACATTTAAACAGCCGACTAAGCCAGAATAATTTATCACACGGTTAAAATTTTCTGCATACTTAATATACCCAAAAGACAAACTATTGTTGACACTTTCCGAAAATGAAAATATTGTAGCCGTTGATGTTTCGTTTTAAATGTCATTGAATCTGTTCCTGTTTACACAAAACACATGAAGTTTGTTTTTCATTGTGTTAACTTATTGTAACCAATGTGAGCCAAAGTGTAAACTTAAAACAAAGGTACTGCACATACCACTGTGATTTTGGGCGTACCGCTACACCCCTTATCACAGAGGTCACCAACTTTTTTTTTTTTTTTAAACTAAGAGCTACTTCTTGGGTCGTGATTAATGTGAAGGGCTACCAGTTTGATACACACTTCTGAAATAACAAATTTGCTCAAAATTACCTTGAATATGTTATTACAATTAATGATAGTCATTTATGTGAAAACACAGATCATGTTAATGACTTCTCAATAACTATCATTGATTGAACAAGGTATGAAACAGATAAATATCAATATGCAACACTTTTTCTATAAAGCTCTGCAAATGTTTACATTTTAAAATGTTCCCTTCTACAACATTCTCACTGGGACATGGCCTATTTTTATTTGTTGTTTTTTTTTTTCCTGGTGTCTGCAGGCACCCTGTTGGTGACCCCTACATTAGCGGTTATACATTTAAATAGCTTCACTTTTAAAGCAGGCATCCATGACTCCGATATGGCCAGCTACGGAAACATATTTGATACCCTGTTCGTGATCTTTCAACGTCAACAAAACATTGACAAACCTGCGTTGGAACCAGAGAAGTCCCAGCACTCCTCCTAAACCCATCTCCTCTTTGAAGACCTCGGTGATGGGCATGCCGGCGTAGATGAGCTCCTGGCCTCGCTCGTCGCAGATGCTGGTCATGAAGGAGGCCGGTTTACGGATCAGGCCCAACTCCTGGAGAAATCAGCTTCAGATCTCAAACTAGGTTACAATATAAGATTAAGTTCTTACCCTGGCCCACGAGTAATCCATCGGTACTGTTGGGGGTGGCACCTCTTGAGCAGGAACAATGGTCCCACTGGCCACGAGTTCATCATAAACCGTTCTATTTTACAGGAACAGAGGGGGGGAAATTCCAATTACTCCCAACCATTACTAAGCCAAGGCACATATTTTAAATTAGAAAATTCTCACAATGCACCAAACAAAAACATCATACAAAGTATATGTACCAAAATAATGACAATCTTCTCGAAATTTACCCTCAAATGTACTCAAGTGTGAAATCTGTGCTTGTTTAGTCGAACACAAAGCTATTCTGTTTTATGAATGGAAACATGTTGATACAGATACACAGGTTAATTGTACCTTCTGCCATCTAGTGATGATAGATACAAAAAAGGCACAATTGTAAGGGGGGGGACATCTTTAGGGGACCAACTAAGTGAAATTGAATAATTTCCCGCTGCACACTTAACGTTCTCTCACAACACACTAATGTGCCCCAGGCACAGTGGTTGGAATCACTGCTGTGGAGAGGACCTTCTCACCTGATGACCTCACCCAGCTCATCAAAGCTCTTGGGTACATACGCTCCGGCGTCCCTCAGGGCTTGGTTCTTGGCCACCGCCGTCTCAGACGCCTGATTGGCACATGCCCCGGCATGGCCGAACTGGACCTAATGAGGAAGCGCAAAGGCCGACTGAGCTTAAAAAACAGGATATAGAATAGGAAGGCAGATTTTAATTGCGATGAAACTGAGGGAAACAAGATAACTGAGCATTGCAGCAAAGTGGAGAATGATAATGCTAAATAAAGAACAAAGACACAGCTAATGGATGTTCTGTCACCATGTCATCGGCATGCTTGGACCAGGTGTAAGGTTTTGTCGCTGGAAAAGTGTCGATAGCAAATACCATCTGGTGGAAGGGGGTATAAATTCTGACCAAGTAAAACCAAGGAAGCCTTAAGCCCTGCTTAAATAGGCTGTAAAAGTTTTTTTCCACATTTTCCATTTGTTGCTATTCTGCATAAAGGTGGAATGGGTGGGATTAGGTCGACCCACCAGTTTTATGCCTTCAAAGGGAGTATCACACAGATGACAAGCAGCTCGTGTGTGAATAAATTCCAGGTGTGACGTTTAACACGCACTTCTCCTACCCTGTTGTGTTGAAAGCAATTGTCCGAAAAATACTTCTGTGAACTAAGTCTTTGTTTACAAATAAAGCCAACAAACCTCTGATGCAAACATGGTGGCGCAGGTTCCGATACACCAGCACACAACTGGTTTGGTGATCCTGCCCTCCTTGATGCCCTGACAGATGTTGTACTCCTCTGTGCCACCAATCTGAATGAAGACAGGAAACAGTTGAACCAATTTATACATGCACAGTAATCTGTAAGCAATTCTAAAATTTTTTAGATGGGCTTTGCATTTTTCGACCTTCACGTCAGTGCCCAAAACACAGAACATAACACACTATTCGCAGGGGATGATTCTAATCACACAACACATAGAGCAAATTTGAACTTTCCTCCCACCTCTCCCAGCACCACAATCATTTGAATGCCTGGAGTGTCCTGGTACCGAAGGACATGGTCAATAAAGGTGGAGCCAGGGTATCTAGACGTAGAAGACATCGTATTAAGGAGCTGTACATCTGGGGGGTGCGAGTACGAAAAAAGTTCGACGGTGCCAAGCACGTTGCAGGCCGGACCTGTCTCCTCCGATGGCCACGCCCTCGTAGACGCCGTCGGTTGTGCGGGAGATGATGTTGTTGAGCTCGTTGGACATGCCCCCTGAACGCGACACGTACCCCACGCTGCCGGGGCGATAGAGCTTGGAGGCTAGGATGTTGTCCAGCATGCCACCAGTGTTCCCGATCTTGAAACAGCCCGGCTTGATGCCGCCGACCTGGAGGTGAGAGATTAAAATTTTTAAGTCATTCTTGACTTCGTAGTGGGCGATAGGGACTCACATCTCTTCATTTTTTTCCCTCACAAAAAGAAACTTGATCGTAATCGCTTTTTTCCCTGTTTGCTTATTTAAACTTTATTTTTTTTTTTTTTTTTACAAAAACATTAGGTCTTAGCAATGTTAAGCGCGCATGACTCCCAAGATTGCCTTCCCCCGGGCTCATTTCTTATCATCCAGAAAATTATTCAACAGGTTGTCTGTTGCCCACCGCTGGCCTAGCGTTAGTCATTAATCTGCGGACGACGGAAGTTGATTACCGTGGCGGGCCCGATGATGGTGACACCATTCTCATCCGCCGTCTTGATCAGCCTCCTGGTCTGAGCTTCGGGGATGCCCTCTGCGATGATGGCAATGGTGTGGATCTGATCGAGCAAACGGGAAACAGATTTGACACGTGTCCCCTGACGGAGGCGGCCGTCAAACAAACATCTCTACCTGCGGGTGCTGCATGGTCTCCATTGTACTGTCGAAGGCCGAGCGTAGTGATGCGAAGCTGATCAGCACGTCCACCTCAGGGTGCTTCTTCATAGCGTCGGCCATGCTCTTGTAGACCGGCAACAGGATCTCCTTGTGGCCCCAGTAGAACTTTTGCATGTGATCGCCACTATCCAGTCAATAACCACACATTTTAGTCAAACTGGACAGGTGGCATTAACAACTTACAAAATCACTGAGAGAAACCTACGTGAAGGGGTAAACCATGGCGGCCACTGAAGGTTCGTCCCGGGAGCACACGTAGTCAAAGTCCAGCATCCCTTGCACGGCTCGCGTCTGCATGCCCCACACCACGGCCTTGGTGTGCCTGCTGAACAGTGTGGTGGCTTTGGCTGAAAGGCACACAAGTTGTTTTTCTACAGTCAGTAAAAGAAAGGATTTGATAAGAGGGGAGCTAGTTAGGAGCCAACACAGCACAGAGGAAAGGAACTCTGCACACACTTTTGAGACACAGGAGGCAGACAAAATAATTCATCACAAGAGCAAAAGAGAGCAGATGTAAGAAGGGGCTTATTATGTACATTACATGAATATCTGCAAAAAAAACAACCTCAAACTTACTCAGATTTCATTATTTTGTCCACACCCTTTTATTGCACTCTGTCAGAAATGATTAATACAGACTCTTACTGCGTTACAGTTTGGAATACAAATCACTTTGTACTGCACTGTGGTGTAAAATAAACACACTTCCCTCATGTTATCTGTGCAGCAACATTTTGCCTTCCGTGCAACACCATGGACATTTTAACACTGCACGTAAGAGGAAGAACCACCAGATAGCAGACACTTCATCTTACGTGTCAGACAATCTATCAGGAGGTACAGCAGTTTTAACTTGATCCACTTGTTAATGAAGTATTTCAAAAATATAAATAGCAGTAACTCACTTAGCCTGTGAACCAATTTTCCTAAAATGCAAATGTATTGCAATGAATTTGATTTTTTTGGGATTTGTATAACCAACTACAAATTGCAAAACAAGTCTGCAGCGATCTGCACACATAAATTTAATAATCAGCGTATCTGATGAGCATGATGTATTTTATGAACACTTTTTTATGTCTTTGTCCTGTTATTTGAATAATATTGATTGTTGATTGATTGAACTGTTCCTGATAATGTACGTGGCACAGTTGCGTGCTGTTATATTGCGCTTCAGAATAATAATGTTGATTTCTCAAGTTGCAACTTAATAGTGGTGGTATTAAGAGGTGAATTAAGTTTCCCACTCAAGGCCCAGGAACCAAATGCACCGCCCACCACTGGCTAAAAGAAACCCTGGTGCACCACGTTAGTAATACAAAGCAACGTCAGAAGCCACTATAAGAGGAGAAGACTGAGGACAAAAAAAAAGAGACAAGGCAGACGGGGAGAAAGCGCAAAGAATATAAAAAGGAGTGTCACACCCTTTCATACCTCCGCTGCAGCCTGACGAGGCCTGCACTTCTGCGAGCCCACAGGACCCGACAATAAGACCGAGCACAAAACAAGGAAACAAACAATGAGTGCATCTTTCTCAGACTTGCTAGAATACTTCCTCAATGTTTGACAACAAGAGGCGCGGCAGAGGTGAGAGCATGCAAAGCACAGCGTGGCTGGGCTGAGAGTAACCCTTCATATTTTCCTTCCGAAACGAGGAGTTTTAAATGGGGCCAGAGACAACTAGTAGAGCCTTAAAAACACATCATTATGCGAGATATTAAATGAAATTCAAATATTGAGGCGCTGCGGTGATGCAAGCACACACACTCCTTTCTAGCGAGTTATGCTGGGTAAAGTGGAGCACGTGTGCAGCTCAGCGCGGAGTGGGCCGGGCACACCCAGAACTTACCTTTCCGATCACCTGTGACCACATTCTTCAGAGGCCACAGTAATGAATGAAGAGGGTCTTAGAGAAACAAGCACGGGGGAAAAAAAGATGAGGGTGAGTGAGTGGACCGTTTGTGCAGCAAAAAAGGGGAAAAACAAAACAAAACGAAAAGTGGAAGAAATGAATCGGGAGAAAGCAAGAAGGCAAGCATGAGAGACATGAGAGCTAGAGGAGATGTGAGCACTGTGTGTCAAGTTACCTGCTGGTAGACCCGCTTTGGACTTTTTGGCAGGAGCGACGTCATTGGACCGCCTGGGTTCGGAGAAGGAGGCTGTCCTTGTGGTCGCTGGTGTCTGGCACACCGCACAAACATAAAGACACGTTGCCGCTTGTGACACAAATAACTGCCGCTGACCCCTCTACTTCCGCTCCTCGTGTGTTAAAAATACCATCACATTATTGCTTGAATTCAGCAGGAAGTTAGCAGTATGAGCGTCCATCGGTGGCTGGTTGGGGATGGGTTTGTGTCCGAGCGCCATGCCCACAATTGCTGTCATGTGTGTCTCAGTACCAAATACGTGAATAGGAATACCTGTGGTCTTCCCTGAAAGAAAGAGAAAATAAATGTATTAATTAAAAAAACAAGACAACCAGTGAGACCAGCCCGTATTAGCTTTTAGTTAGCATGACCCACTATTTTTGGACATGATTTATTTATTTTAGAACCATTTAACCACTTATTACACACACTTGATTTAGCAGTGTGGGATATGCCAAAGTCAAGTACACCCAATGAAAAGAAATGGTATAAAACATTTTAAGAGAATTGTCATTGTACTGTTAGGTGTGCAAATGTTTGGCCACTACAGTTTATTTATTCTGCGACATTTTTATGATTACCGAGTAATTCTGATAAGGACACCAAAGTCACTTTTATAGTAGCATTGACCCATAGAGGTCTTGAGATTTATACAGATGTAATTCAAGTGCAGCCATCATACGTCAATTTCCAGGGGCTCAAAAGTATTTGGACATTTGCCATCATTGTAAACTACTGTATATTCTTAATGTTTGGATGAAACTATTTGGTAGTTAGTGACATCTAGAGCACATCCTCCAAATTCTGAGTGTCCTCCCTAGAGATGCTTTGGCAGTCCTTCACGTCACAAGCTGAGTTTGTGGTGGTGTGTAAGAGCAAAAAAATAAAATAAAATAAAAAAACAACAACATAAAAACTTGTCATTGTCAATACAGTGAATATCCATTTATCGCAACGGACACATTCGAGACACACCCGTAAATGAAAAGTGAAAAATAGCAATATAGGGAAACAAAATAATTTTGTTTTGTTTTGCGTTATCTTTAACACAAACTTGAAACACATTCTAACTTAATAAAACATTTGTTTCCACTCACCCACTTCCCCCATTACCCTGAGCCCCTCCTGGTAGTTGGGCCCACCCCGTCGAACAAAGATGGTGACCTCATTCTCCTTCAGAGGACCCTGGTAGTCTTTGATGGCCCTGACGATACCCTGAAGATGCAGAAATCAGAAGCTCAGAAACCGTTAAGTGGGAATCTTAGTTATGTGCGTGTGTGTAATTAGAGTTGTCATCTGGATTTTGGATATTAGCTTTTGTGTTCATAAGCTTGTGCACGAGTTCCTAATGTTGTGACCAGTGTGCACACTATTCACCTTGAATGTGGCTGCTACATTAGTGAAGTTGGCAATACTTCCTCCGATGATCAGCACCTTTCCTGTACGACACAAAGGGGAGCTAGTGACTTGAAATGTGACACCAGAGTCACATACCTCGCTAACAACCATGACTGAGTCTATTACTGGATCCATAGATGTACCTTGAGGGTGCTTTTCACGGGTCATGAGCGAGAGGATGGTTTTGGCATAGTCGTACGTCTGCTGCTCGCTGGGCGCGCCAGAGTACTCGCCGTAGTTTGCCAGCTCGTCCACGCCGCCCAGGTCGCAGATGGTGTCACTACACGGACACAGATCATCACTTTTTTTTTTTTTTTTTTTACTACTACTCGCTATTCATTTATAAAACTGTTTCCGGGAGACAGTCCAATAATGTTATAAATATTACATATGTACAATCAACATTTTGCATATTAACGCACTGTATACGTACATAGGGTGTATTGTAATTCATTAATACTGTATGCCATTATACACCACTCACCAAAAAGTATATATAGATATTCCGCTTTGCTGTGTATTTGTAGATTTAGTCAAATTAAGTTCGCTTGTAAAGGTTATAGTGCATTTTGGATTCATCCTGAAATTTCACCCGAAAGCCCAATATCCCTAACTTTTTGTTTAGTGCATATCAGTGTCAATTATATTTCCCACTTCGCACTAGACTACATTCACTTCTTACCAAATACAAAGACCATGCTAATCCCTTGTTTAGATTAAAATGTTTTTTTTCTTCTTTTAAATGCTGCTTTATTTGTACTTAGTTGGTTGACATTTAATTTCCCACCAGAGGATGAATTAAGTATCTATCCATCTATAATAAATCGCTAAATAACATCTATTTATCGCAGAGTGTACCTGTATACTACGGAAGCACCGCCCCCTGCCACCATTGTCCAAATCCTGCCACGAGGATTCAGTATCGTCAGCTTCAGACTGGCACCGCTCTTTGCATCCAGATCGGCTATGTAGGCTTCCTACAAGAGGAAGATTACACGTGCTGTTCAAAATCAAACGATGTATCACACACAGTCTGTACCATGATACTACCATGTATAGCTCAATTAGACCTGTTGAGCTGAAAAGTGTGCCAACAACCAGGAATGTAATTAAAAGTCAGGGCAAAAAATGGACAGTTTGTTTTAATATTGAGGGAATGCACTAGTTTGAGTGGAGCTCTAATACACGGAATACATTTGAGTTTGGATGCAAGATTAAAGTATAAAATTACAATGTCTACGCCTCTGTTCAGTTCGTACAGTAGGACTGAGACATGGGCTGAGGTTACTTCAGGTCACTTGAGAGCTAAGCTATGAAGTCCTGTGTTTTTGGGCATGATAACTTGAGGCAAACATCCTTTAAAAGACAGGAAAATTGTGCTCTTCAGAAATTCTCTCTTTAATTGAATGCAGAAACCCCACAACAGTCAAAATATAGTCATGAAAAAAAAATGGTATCGTCTTTCATATTCTCACCTCCGGATAAGCTTCCCTGCCAAAAGGCGGCGGGAATTCCACATCGCCCCACTTGGCCTGGCAGATGTAATCGGCCGTGGCATCTATCTTGGCCGCCATGTCCAGGATGTAAACGCCATTTTGGGTGACGACTGGTGCGGAAGGTCATTCAATTAACTCACGTGAGACTCACATGAGTCAAATAAACAGCAAGCTCTCAAATGGCTCAATCCTTTTAAGAACTGTTTTTTCTATTAATGAAAACAATGGTTTTATGGTATTACTACTAATACTATACTTGGGTGAATACCTAAAGGGTTGATCTCCAGGTAGGTGAAATACAGATCCTCATAGAGGTTGAAGAGACTCACTATAAAGTTGGCCAGAATTCTACAAGGAGAAAATCAATCTAATTAAAAGTCAGCTGAGTCGCAAGGAGAAAAGTGAATTACAGAGCTCAGAATGTTTCTTTGTCAAAGCGGAGGTCAATACGCACGCTTTCTTCTCATCGTGGACGTGTGCGAGCAGCTGCTTGGCGACATGATCCTCGGTGAGTTTGTCATCCACGGCGACCAACAGCCGCTGGGCTTTGGAATCCACGTCGCCCACCTCCACGCCGCCCTCGTGGTGGAAGAGCACGTGGTCGCCCTCGCGCATGGCGTACACGCACACGTAAAACTCCTCCTCCTGGGCAAACAAAGAGGACGCAGAGGCAGCTTCGTAAGCCGGAATAGAAGTACAGTGGATGGCATAGAGGAAAGTGTATAGCATTTCCACGCTGTATCGCGGTTTATCGATTGCGTTCTCCTTACTATATGTCATTTTTTTAAGCAATCGTTTTGTTTACAGTATACTCTCATGCACTCATATAGGAAAGGAGAGCGACAGTTGCAGGTGTAACTATTTATTGAATGCTGGGAGAACAGTAAAACAAACACTCACTCATCCAGGAGGTGCTGTCAGCCACAGCTCACACCCAGACACTCACACGTTTTAAATGGTTTAAACATAAAATGCAAGTGATTAAATTACCTGTTTGTGTGGAACAAACGGCTCGATGAGAAATTTCTTCAACACGCCCTTTGCCTTGCCCACCTATTGAAAACAAACACTTCGTATCACCAACCAGCGCGTTAGTTTAATCTTTTTGTGTGACCAAACAACGCCACACCCTCCAATGTCAATGTGTCAAGAACAGAGACACTTTCCCCTTTGCTGCTCCGATGCAGCGTAGCATGTTTGCATGTATAGTGGACCAGAATAGCCCACCTTCCTCCACTCACATTACATAACATGCGACCTCGTATATGCACACTCATGCCTGGGGTGGAAATTGAGTGCTCCATGCACTACATGGACAAGAGGCTACAGGCCACATTAAGTGTTTTTTAGTTTAAACTTTGGAAGCGGCTGTCTTCAGCCTATTTTAAACTGGTAAATATTGTTTCAGGACATTGATGCAAAGTGAGTGCATTCATTTCAGAGGGAGTAACACTGTATTCCAAGTTTTAAGGGAAAGGTGATGACTAAGTTACAATGACTTTAATGCCACTTTTTTCCTAATCGTTCTAGATTTTCTTTAAAACACAGAGTAAATTCACCTGGCTCAGACATACTAAGGAAGGCAAGGCTAGTGATATTATGCAAGATGCATTGCGGCTCAAAGTAGTAGTTACTTGCTGCTGTTCTTCAAAGACAGCCGACCACAAACTACTGACTGGACAAATTGAAGCATCACGAGACCAAGTGAGCAGTAGAAAAAGAAAAATGCATTAAATAAGCTAAAGCTTAAAAGTACCTGTTGTCAACTGAAAAGCTTGGCAGGAAGTAAGAAAGCCTCCAATCTACTCACGGTGGTTTCTCTCATGAGGTGGCTTTTAAGCCACTCCTGAACACCTGACAGGTCCAAATTGAGGCCCACCAGTCCCAGCTTCCCCCGTCGTTTGATCAGCTGATCCGGCTTCACCACCAGTCTCTGTGCAGAGAAAGATGATGGCAAACAATGAAAAACAACATAGGGTGAATCCGGTAAGTATTCACAGGACGTCACTATTTCCGTATGTTGCTATGTTACAGCCATATTCCAAAATAGAATAATGTGAGTAGTGTATATCTGACATTACAAACCTCTGTTAGCAGCCAAGGGTGCTCTTGTGTCAGACTAGCCCAGTCGGTCTCGGCGGTAACGCTGGCATAATGGAAGCGGTTCTGCACGGCCACTGAAGTGCAGATGTGCTTGAACAAGAACTCCTTGCCCGTCTGTTCCGAGATGGCCTTCGCCGACATGGCAGCGCTGGATTGCACGAGACCTTTTGGGAGACGACAGTATGTCCTTCAAATCACAAAGCACGTTCTATTCCACACCACTGGTTCTCTCCAATTTCAAAACAATCTCGTCGATAGGAACAAATGTGTGAAACTGTCAAATAAAATCTCAATGCACACACACATCTAAACTTTCCAATAGCCTTCATTCAAACACAGCCACCTGACTGACTTTATTTGGATTCTTTCCCAACCGTTATTGAGCCAAGGTACATATACGACGACAGAAAAATGTCACACCACGCCACCAAACAAAAACATCAACAAAACTACATGTATATTGTACACTGAAATAATGATCTTGTCATAATGTACTAACTCAGTGTCAAGTCTGGACCTGTTGAGTTATTCTGTTGCAAGAATGGCAACAGGTGGATGTAGGTTTATTGGACCTTCTATCATCTCGTGGAAGAGTATTTAATTGTTTTGCCTTTCACTATACATCACTGGCATAGGTAGATGAACAAGTTAATAAATATATTTTGGACCAATTAAGTGAAACTGGACAATTTCCCTGTGGCACAGAATCAGTCATTTTTCAACGGATGGAAGGAACAACGTGAAGCTACCACTACTGGGCTGATAATCCAGTTTCCAGCACATCCACCCGCATGCAGTCAGACCTGCTCAACCCCTGGCCAACTTCCTCAAGTGTTTGAACTCTCGTTGGGAGGAAGCGCAACAGGCTGACGGCCGGAGAAACTCGTCTGCGCAACCCAACTGGTCTCAGAACCAAATTTTACAAGTGTGAAGAAACACACAGATAAACGCAGCCTGATAAGACTAATCTAAACATTTAACTACAGATAAGATTTTAGCTACTAAATACAATCAGCTCAGGGAACATCTAAAAGATTAACTCCACAAGCAGTAGATGTTTGCTTTGGCACCAGCGTTAGTAAAAAGGAAAAGTGGAAATTGAACTTTCTGTGACATAAGAACCGGTCTGACTGCTCAGTACAACAAATCAATATCAAAATATTCATCACATGCACACATTTTACCATTAGCTACAAAACCCCACTAGGTTACATGTTTTCTGTTCCTTTGTTTTTGTGTGTCTGTCGGGCATCTTGAAATTGTGATTGGTTTTATTTACACTCAATAAAACATAATAAAATTAAATTAAACTAACAGATTAACCGACAATATTTTTCTATGGTCACCTTGGAAGTTCCACTGTATGTCAACTCGGGCATTTAGGAGGACTTTACAGGCAGATGTCACATAACGTGGCAAGTCGAGCCCATTGTTCGGAGTTATTAAGGCGTAAAATGCTGTGAATGAACAAGCCTTGATGAAAAGGAAGCAAGCACAAGGAAGGGCGCGGTGGCATAAAATGGCCTTCATATTGTAAACTACCACCATCAGCAGACCAATAAGATGGTAGATAAGTAAGGAACTACTTCCTGGACAGGCGAACAAGCGGACCGAGGTTCCCCAAAAGTGTTCAGGGTAAGACACAAACATACTGTTATTAAAATATAGCACGTACAGGTGCAACTCAAATTAGAATAATGTGAACCCCTCGCCTATTCTTAAACTGCTCTTCCTAGCCTAACCTAACTCACAACTTTTCGCTGAAAAACACTCACTTATTATGTTTATCAGTGTATTTTTGCGATCTTTCCGTAACACCCCAAGATGGTGGCCAAAGGCCCTGCTCCTTCTATCGCGTTATGTTAGCGCAGGAGTAGCTAGCATTAGCCATCAGCTGATAGCTGGCCAGCTTGACAGCAAACAAAAGCGTGACGGAAGAGACCTATAGTGGGTTCCCGTGGGGTTGACGCCCAAGAAAGCGAGGTAGTACACTTCTCAACGAGATATGTGATTTTTAAAATATGAGTATTTATGTATGACTAACCTAATAGGAAAGTAAAAGTAATAGTAAAGTAGTAATTAGTATTTTTTTTATAGGTTGTAAAGTAGCACCAGTGCACATCCGGTGCATTTATTAAAAAAAATAAAAAATAAAATAAATGTTAATAAATCCAATACAGTGGTAGCTTGTCTTACAAGCGTACCAACTTATGAGGTTTCCAAATAATGAGCCATTGCTCCGTAGATTTTTTTGCTTTGCGTTGCAAGCCAAAATCTGAGGTAACAGCGAGCTTCAAATATGATGAAGTGATAAACGCCACAAGTATCTGGCCAGCATCCTGCGGCATGCTTACAATTTGAGATACAAAGAACCTGAGTGTTTAGAGTGGGTTCACTTTCCATAATAGACTCATGGCACACAGTAAAATTAGACTTTACACCTATTTTATCGGCCTGAGCGGTATTGGCCGATAATTAGCATTTTATGGTAATCGGCTTTAACGTCATAATTCGCCGATCCGATCAATGACGTCATTGATCCACTTCGCAAAAGACATTTACTCCACGTCGCCATCGTGCACAGTATATTTGAATCCAAAAGCTAGTTTATTTTTAGCCTTGTTACGTGTCTTTTGACGTAATAAATATCTGACGGCCAATAAAGTTATTAAAAAAAAAAAAACATGTCGGCGGTGTGGAATAGACAACACATCTGAGACAGACAAGATGACAAATTTGCTCTTTCACGATTGCACTGTCAGACTACATATTTTACAATTGAAAAATCTCACAGCACACCAACAAACAAAAATTTCACAAAAAGTGGATACATTAATTACTGTATGTACTTCCTGGCATCTAATAGAAGACCATTCATTTGTTCTTTCTGTCACTATTCCTCAATGGCATAAATAGATGAACAAAGATACATTATTTATTGTAAATATAATGTTTTGATGAATTAAGTACATTAAGTATATACAGTAAATGAACAGGTAACTTAAATAGACACATTGCTCCATCTTGTGATCGGATCAGTGATCGGTTGTCGTTTTTTTAAACTCGCTGTTCGGCCCCAAAAATCCTGATTGTGTAAAGCCTAAGTAAAATATTTCATGATTTGACATTTTATAATTTTAAAAGAGAGCGCTTACATTAACCAATGTGACAAGATTTGCCAAAAATGAAAGTCTGTCAAAATGCTAAGTTAGGTTAGAAGGGCCACTTGGACCCAAGTTCAAAGCACCAAGAATTTTGAAAATCAGATGATGGGTTCCACACAAACACTATGGTGAGCAATTTATTTTTAAGGGCAATGTAGTAATCTCAATATATGCAATTTTTAGGGGGGGGTTCTCCATTCTTCGCAAATTTTTGCCATTTGCATCAAGGCTTGATCCCAAATACTGCAAGTTCACTGCATCATATCGGCTCACGACACAGAAAGCAAACTATTTCATGATTTTAACTTTTTGCAACTTTAAGGATTATGGTTTACAACTAACAAAAGCCCCAAATTCACAATTATGAAATTTTATTACATGGGGAGCAATCCAAACTATATTTTTTAAATGGAAATTTGGTAGGATTCTTCAATAAGATTTTCTCTTTTTAATTTTCTGAACCACATAAATAAACAATCAAAATTATGGAAATGCACCTGCATATTTTATCACAATATGCAATAAACTAATGATGAAGGACGCTGTCAAACTGTCAGCCCGACCCAATTATGAATTCACTCTGGGAACTATTTTAGCTCGGGTCCTTCAGTTTGGGAACCTCTGCAGCGGACGTGGAGTGAGCGCGTTTCTGCCACAAGTTCAACCTCGGGAAAACCCCATTAAGATGTTTTAAAAGAAATCTTTTAGTAGCTGCAGTAAGACGACACGATTCACAAAGAGCATCCCTCACGTCACGCGCCCGCTAACCTCGAGCTGTTACGAAAAGCTAACTAGCTACCGCCCAGCGGCTACACTAACCAATTACGGGTGTCGCCGAACCCTCGGCGCACACGCACGTACCTCGACGACAACGTAGGCAGCTTTGCCGGGTTAAGAACCAGAAGAACCGTTCAGGTGGGCCGACGACAAGGTTGTAACGAGGCGACTTCTTGTGCTAGTTGCCAGCCAGCCAGCCAGAAGCCGCCAAACACGCACGTCGTCGCACCATAATCTGGCCAGTTGAGTTGGGCGTCAACGCGGCCTCCTGATTGGCTCCGCTAGGGTCACGTGGTGTTGTCGGCCTCGCCCACACATGTGTCACCGGACGTGCTGAAATGTAAGTATGACGTCAGAAAAGACAATTCATCGTGGATATTTACTGCGCAGTACTGTACAGAGCTGAAGATTTATCTTTGATAAAGTCTTCTGTAACTTTTGAGTTTACTTTTGCAAAATGTACTTTTTCGCATTGTAATTTGTGACATCTCAGTTGAAACAGAATACTATCACAATCTCATTATCTTTCTTGCTAAGTTTTATATTCACAAAATGTACATTTGCTAAGGTCATATTTTCTGTGTCCTTATGAAAGACCTGGAACTGTATTTAATGGTAATATCTGCTGCAAAAAGGCAAAAACAACAAAACTATGAAAACCTTGAGATTATGCTGTCATTTCACTGCCTTTAATCGTTATTTTTTTATTTGTGTGACTCCTGGCATGTTTCTACTTTGTTTCTGTTTATTTGTCCTTTATTTTTCATGTTGATGTAATGTTTACTAATTTGTTACATGTACATTGCAATACTGTTATGCTTGGCATATTGTTAAATAAAGATTGGGGGGAAAATAGTATTTCTGAAATACTATCGCAAATCCATTGAAAAGAAATTATACACCATTGCTAATCTTTATATCTTTATTAGGAAAATTTCACATCCATAAGTGGAAATTTCAAAAATCATCTCCACTCCTGAAACGGTTTTTAATTGACGTACAAACGCCAACAATTCCAATGAGGTTTGGACGTTGTGTAAAACGTAAATAAAAACAGAATACAATGATTTGTAAATTCTTTTCAACCTATGTTCAACTGAATAACATACAAAGACAAGATATTTAGTGTTCAAACTGATGAACATCATTGTTGTTGTTGTTTTTTTACAATTTTTTTCATTTTAAATTTGACTCCCAAACAGTTGCAATGGGGCGACAAAAAGAATGGGAAAGTTAATGAGGAGTCAGGTGAACAGGTTAACTGGAAACAGGTGAGTGTCATGATTTGGTATAAAAGGAGCATTCCCGAAAGGCTCAGTTGGTCACAAGCTAAGATGTAGTGAGGTTCACCACTGTGTGGCCAAATAGTCTGACAGTTCAAGAACAATGTTTCTTGACAAACACAATTGCAAGGAATTTGAGGATTTCATCTAGAGTTAATAATATCGTCAAAAGATTCAAAAAATCTGGACAAATTGCTGCAAGGCCGAAAATTAACACTGAATGCCCGTGACCTTCGACCTTCATGGCATGGGTAACTTGCACATCTGTGAAGGCACCATTAATACTGAAACGTGCATACAGGTTTCCGAGGGACATATGCTGCCATCCAAGCAACATCCTTTTTTAAGGGATGTCCCTGCTTATTTCAGCAAGACAATGCCAAGCCCCATTTTGCACGTGTTACAACAGCGTGGCTTCGTAGTAAAAGTGTGAGTACTACACTGGCCTGCCAACAGTCCAGACCTGTCTCCTATTGATAATTTGTGGCGCATTATGAAGTGCAAAATATCAAGAAAGAATTGCAAAGAATTCCACCAACAAAGCTTCAACAAGTAGTGTCCTTATTGAGTGATGCTAGCTTTTTTGGATCGTGTTGCTGGCATCAAATTCAAGGTAAGTTCTAGAAAAAAATGGATGGATGGATGATGTACAATATGAAGAGCCATAACAATGTCGTCAAAAAACAATTTACAAGTCCAGCATGACAATAAAAGACGAGTCTTTATTTATAACAAAAACATCATTAATCTTGGCCATGTTCTAAGAAAAAAGTGTGCGTCTCTCTCTCTCTCTCTATATATATATATATACACACACGCGCACACAAACGGCAATTAAGCAAGAGGTTTTCCACATATAGTTTTAGTGGGCCTTTAAACAGGTGGTACAAGAAAGAGGTGTAAGTCAGGAAGGGTTGTCTTTTTTTCCTGCCATGTGATTTATCGAGTATATTTGATTATTGCATCGCAGTTTGATAATTTAGTGTGACCCTTTGGTTAGAATTTATATGAAAAAAGTTCATACTAGAAGAGTTCACTTGCAACTGACTGTTAGCCAATACGGTCGCATCACTTCCTTCTGGTTAGGTTCACTGTCGGGGAGTGGTGGACTGTCAAATTACTTCCAAAAGAGGACCATCATGAAACACATTTGCCCCCAAATTCTTGGCTGAAAATATACCAAGAGATGCAAATTTAAGCATTTTAACACTAATAGTTATAAAGAGCAATAAATATAAATAGATCACAAGGAGGACTTAAAGGAGAGGGGGGAAGAAACATTTATGGACTTTACATTCATGTGAAATATACATTGCAGCATGATAGAGAATGAGAGGAAGGAAGAAGCCTGGACAGACTTGCACGAGACCTTTTGTTAGGATGTCCTGAGGTCTTGTATTGATAACTCATTCTGTGAGAATCCCCCCCCCCCCCCAAAAAAAAAAAAAAAAAATCTACAACAAATATAACCACTTAATATCTAAAACTAATCAAATATGATGCTTCCATTTCCACCTTACCAAGAACACAACATAGGAATCAGTTGTTTTCATTTTGGCAATAGCAGCATGTTCCGATGGTGCTCGTTTCACTACCTGAACTGCATTGTTGTTTTTTTTTGTTTTGTTTTAAATATCAATTTGTGATTTAATCCAAAAGTCTTGAGAACAGCAGTTGAGGTTTCAGGTGACTGTGGCTCCATCTTGATGCTGTACACTCAAGAGCTGCATTTGAAATCCTGAATGCCTTCGTCTCTTTAACCAAACTGGAAGAACAGATTCCCAGGTCCAGACTCTGGAGGAACATAAAGAAAAGATTTGTTTACAGCGTGCGCTTAAATGTTGAAGCATACAAAGGAGTGTTTTTGGCCACAGGAAAAAAAATGCTTTATATTTTTTAGAAAATTTAAAAAAAAGAAACTTCATGCAATAAAGTCACATTTTTCTAATCAAGTCTGCCACATGACAATGAGTCAGTTTTTCTCATGATACAAAATAACGCCATATTTTTTGTAACAAAACTCAGAATGAACTCAGAACACGTATATTTTTCAATTACAGTTTTTGACTTCACAAGAATATTTTTTATTTTTTTTTCTAAAACAAAAGTCTATATTCATATTTATGTCAAAATAATATAGTTGTATTTCTAATAAATGAAGATATAAAGACAGAATAAAGTTATATATTTATATTTTGGGCACAGTCTTAGTGCTGCGAGAATGAAATTGTATTTTTCAAGAAAAAAAGTAATAATTTTCTTTCCTGACTAGAAAAAACTTAATCGTACGAGAATGTTTTTTTCCCTTTCATAAAGCAAGCTGTAAGACGAGAATAAAGTCTATCAAAAACGGACAAAATAATTACAACAAAGTCAAAATTTTTAGGAAAAGAGTAATTTGTGTTACGTGAAGTCACATTTAGTAAAAATGTCATGTTTAAGAGAATAGTAAAGAAAAATGTAAAATATTACGAGACTAAAGTCATTTTTTAAAATAAAAAAGAATCATTTAAGAATATAGAGTCAATTTCTTTGAAGAATGTCACCGTTGTACTTTTTTTGTTCTTTTCGGCAAAATAAAAAAAAATACTTGCCTGCGCTGGAATCAAAACTAAATCCTCCACCATGGCCACCGAAGAAAGCTCTGAAGATGTTGTTTGCATCGACATCTAAACAGAAAAACAAAATGAAGAAAAGAACAAAAAAAAAGTACATTGTATTATCAGCATTTAAACTGGGAAAAGATCAGTGACAACACAATCGAGAGCTGTATCAAACATATTGCCTTTACATATACAACACTGTAAGATAGATATTCATTCAACAGTATTACGTATATTATATAGTAAATACAAAAAAGGACTGTCATTTGAATGAGCATGTGCAGCCAATGGTGTTACAAAAAGACTACATTGCAAAAAATCCAAGTGAGGAAAAGGACATAAATGACAACTTGTGGCGCCATCTAGTGGCTAACTTTCACAAGCATAACCAGTTAGGATCCAAACTGACAATAAATGAACACAGCGCATTTACTGTACCTCCGCCGTCGAAGGTTCCGTCGTCACCGAGGTCGTGCCCGTTGTCGTAGCGAATCTTCTTTTTGGGGTCAGACAGAACGGTGAAGGCCTCGCCTACTTCCTTGAACTTCTTCTCCTCTTCCTTTTGCACCTCGGGGGTGGCCGCACTGTGGCGGTCTGCCGTATGCACACAGAAAGAAGACAAGTTAGACAATGTACAGTGAAGCCCTGTTTGTTGTGGGGGATACCGCTCCAGACACAGCTGCGATTGGTGAAAATCTGCGATATATATGTGTGTGTGTGTGTGTAGGCCAAGACCCATACCTGGGTGGTGCATCAGGGCCCGTTTGCGGTAGGCTTTTTTGATCTCGTCATCCGAGGCGTTCTTGCCGACTCCCAGCACCTTGTAGTAATCTTTCCTCTTGCTCTTTTTCAGCTCCAACTTGGCCGTCTTCAGCAGATGTTTGTGGTCTGGACACGGACATGAAGTTGTAACAACTGGCCCAGCCGGTCAAATCGCTCGGAGACCCACAGAGGCTTACCTGACGTTTTTTCAGTCTGGTACACTTTCTCGTAGTCCCGGACAGCCTCTTCATACTGCTCGGTTTCCATGAAACTGTAGCCAGGCAAATAGTATGTAAAAAAAAAAAAAAACATGCATATTATATTATAAATATGCATTATTAGCCTCTTGTTGATTGTAAAAAAATATATAATAATAATAAAAAAAATCATTTTTGGGCAGAAAAAGAATAGTCATTTTAAAAAAATTATTAAGAAAGTTGGAATTTAAGAGAATAAAGTTGTATTTTTTCGATGACAAAAAAAACAAAAAACATAATGTTATGAAAATAAGCATACTTTTTGATGAAAAAAGTATAAATGTTTCGAGAATAAAGTTAGATTTTTTTTCAAGAAAGGTGAGGGTTGGGGGGACCCAAAAATTTACCGCATTCAGAGCTGTAAGGTTTAACATCCGACACTCACTTCTCCCACCTTGTTGTGTTGCAATAAAAATGAAATTGTCACCGTCCGCAGTATTTTATGACACCAGACTGTACGCAGATGCTTTCTAATTATCTGATTGTGGGATACTGTGTGCAATATGCCAACTTTGCTGGGTTCTGTGCAAAAAGGCAAAGGAGGATGAATGCTCAGTTTCTCTTACAGCAATTTTGCGGGATCTGTTTAACAGAGATGACGATCGATCACACATACCACTGCGCTCTTCTCAAGTAGGCCTTGATGTAGGTGTCGTCGAGCTTGATGGCACTGGTGCAGTCGTCAATAGCCTGATTGGGTTTATTCATCTACGGTGACGCAAGAAGTAAAGGAGGAGGTCAATAGTCATAACAACATATTATATGTAGTATTATTCATTCATAGAGAAATGCAGTGGTACCTTGACTTACAAGTTAATTTTGTTTCAATCTTTTAACTTTTACATTTTTTAATTTTTTTTTAATGTGTGTCAAGGATCTGGGATTCAAGTATAATCAGACTTTGCAGTTTAGCCTCAAGGTTGGCGTCGAACTGAAGGACTTCTTAGGTCACAATGTGAAATAAAAAAAGAGACAAGCCCCAGGTGCGTGCGCAGCAATTAAAACCTTATCCACACATGTGGTTGAGAAAGGCATTCAATACAGAATCCTACACATAACCAAAGACAGGAAGAGTTGCCTGGACGCAGGTAAAATCTTATCAGCACACGTGGTGGGAACACCAGCGAACGACAAAACCAGACGCAAGTCATTATCACGACATCAGCCCTTCCAGGACTGACCAAGCAGAAAAGAGCGTATTGTCCTAAGTGACCCCATATTGCGTGCAGTAGAACATGTTTGCGTATTGTTCATTCGTCTCTAACGGAGATGCTCAAATGAATGTGTCCTCAGCCAAGGAGAATAAATGTTTTGTGATCGGCACCTGCTCGATCTGGAGCCTCTGTCTCGAGCAGCCGCATATTTGAGGCTTGCTCGTACCTCCATTTTGGCTCACAACACAAATTATATTTTTGAAATCACCCAACCAACAGCATGTAACTCAAAAAAAAACTTGAGGTTCTAATATTACCTTGGCTCCTGCTGCGGCTCTGTTGCAGTAGAGTTTGGCGTTGGTCTTGATGTTGTTGGGGTCAATCCCGAGGGCTTCGCTATACAGCTGATAGGCGGCTTCGTAGCTGTTGTTCTTAAATGTCAGATTTCCTTCCTCTTTCTTGGCTTTTAAGGCTTTGGCATTCTGAAACAGATATTCGTTTTAAATCTGACATCGAAATCTTAAACGTATACCAACTAGGGCTGAAACTAAGTCATTTTAAAAAACAATCGGTTGAATATTTTCTCGATTACTCAATGAATCGGATTAAAAAATTAAACTTCCATCCCTTGATTCAAAAACAGGACATTATTTCAAATGGACAGTGCAGAAAATGCACAAACATTAATTGATTATGATTCAGTTCCTGGTTTGGACTAAAACATGTCAGAAAATGGGCAAAAATATTAATGATTATTCCGAAATAAAAGATGATTTTTCCAAATGTCTTATTTTGATAAAACACAAAGACAATCAGTCTGCTTTTTTTATTATTACAATACGTATAATTACTAATGTTTACTGTTGAGATGCTGAAATCAGAGCATTTAGGACAATTTTAAGTTAAACAAGGTCTCTAAACAATTAATTGATTATCAAATATAGTCAAAAAAAGAAAGAAAAACCCACCCTGCAGGCAAGCCGGGCCTTTTCGTGGTCCGGTGCCATGCGCAGAGCCTGCATGAAGAACTGCACGGCCTTATCGATGCAGTCTTCGTAGTAAAGACACAAGCCTCGCACGTAAAGCGCGTCTGCGTTTGTGGAATCCATCCTCAAGATATCACTGGGGAAAAGGAAACACAATGTCTCGCAATTGTATCAAATGTAGGAAATCTCCCAACATAACGGCTGGCGTTGGCTACCTGGCAACAGACTGAGCTTCGGGATAGCGTCCAAGGAGAGCAAGACACTCGGCCTTGAGGATTTTGAAGCGGTGGCAGGCAGATGCCAGAGCCAAGGCCCGGTCCATACAATACACCACCTGGTTCAAGACGACACAAATTGTACTTTTGAGTATATTTATGAGGTGGAAAAATGCTAAGCATTTGTGAGGAAACAATTTCAATCAAGACGTGGTAGGTAAGTCACAAAGAGTCAAGTTAAGGACATAGATTCCACACATTTAAATAAATAATGACATGCTAGGAGAAAAGGTACCAGAGGGTATAATCTGTTTTTTCCCCCTCACCTAAAAATAGTACAGCAAAAAACAGGTTTAGTGAAAATGACCTTTCTGAAGTCTCGCTTTTCAAAGCCAAAATCCGCCAGTCGCTCAAACTCCAGCAGAGTTTCTGCATTCTTGTTCTGGAATTAGAGATGAAACACGTATTGAGCCGCGTCGGACAAAACGCAGCCGACGCGATCAAAAAAGGCGGGTGCAGTCCTACCTCTTGCTGCGCCTCTCTGTTGCTAGGCTCCAAATCCAGAACCCTCTGAAAGCAGCGTGCGGCGGCCATGGCGTTCCCCAGAGACAGGTGGCACTTTCCCTCGCGTAAATGACCCTTGTGGGAGGAAAGAAGGGACGCCACCTCGTAAAATCACGCACACGGTTGAGATTGGGAGTCAGGAGGGGGATTTGTTGAGACTCACCTTCATGAAGCAGTCGTCCAGTCGCACGGCCTGCTGGGAATCTTCCAGGGCTTCCCGGAAGCGACACAGCATCATGAGGGTGGCTGCCCTGTTGCCATAATAGCTGGCATTGGGACATGCATCTTGAATGGGAGGAGAAATCAGAAACACGATCAGATTCATGACACCAGTCAAAGATCCCAAAAGATAAGAATGTGTCTCCAAACTTTTGGTGTGAACACACGTGTATGTTCTGCATAAGCCTGATAAGCTGTCCACTGTCGGTGAACATAGAAAATCGCAAAGCATTCCCTCCTCTTGTGATTTTTTTTTCCAATTATAATAGTGTATTGAAAAAATATCAATCACGTCATCAGCGACTCGTCGACGTCAACTTAAATCACATTACTGTTGGCTTGAAAAATGTCATCCTCTGTATGCAGTAACGGATGAAAATATTTTCTTTAATATTTCAAACGCCTTTGAGAGTCGCTGACATCATAAGTCATCTTATTCGATTCAATTGAAATTACATTTACTTCAAATCTTTAGAAAGAAAAATTGAATACTCAGTTTAAAGCATAAAATATCACCTCAAGGTCTACACAACATCTTATGACAATGTCTTAATAAACAAGGTAAAATAGTAAGAGTAGTAAGCAGTAAGTAATAGTAAGTAAGCCGAAACAAGCATAAATGCTTCAATGTAAACTTTCACTAAGAGATAAACCGTCATAAAAAACAACGGCATATTATGACCAACACTTCCACAAAGAACATTTTATCATGTGGTGATGAGGAATATACTTATGCTTTTTGGCCCATCAAATGTGGTACCGTTATGAACACAATAAAGCTGGATTTTCACTGCAGGTCCTCGCGCCTAAATTTGAAGGTGATCTGTGAGAGGTGAAGTCTACTTACCAATTGCCTTGGTGTAGTAATTGAAGGCCTCCGAGTAGTCTTTCTTGCCGTAGAACTCATTTCCCTGCTCTTTGAAACCTTCGGCCTGACTGAAAAGGGTAACCAGAAGCACAAAGTCAAGGAGGGGGTTACATAACGACAAGAATATTGATCACAAATTTAAGAGCAGTCAACACCCGCTCTCTAAAATTAGAGAGGCTGACACTGATTTCCTGTAATCCTGTCAGGCGAGCCAAGTGTTAAGTGGCAACAATGTGGACTGATACCATGCAGGAACAACCCGCTACGCACCTCCCTAAAATATCACGTTACAGCAAGCCCTAACAACTCTTTATGCTTCACCATAGTATACGTCTACGCAGTCGATGACATGCACAACTCGCTCACATTTTTCTGTGATTTCGAGCTTTAATTCAACGGACATCATCTGCTTCTTCTTCTCAGCACTCGCTTTCCTAGAACTCAAGGTTAGAGAAAAGAGATTTGGCAAAATACCTGCACAGGAAAAAAAAGGAAAACGAGCACAGACTACAATCGATATCTGTACTTTCCCTGCGAGGTAACCCTGTAAACTGACGATGACTGGATGTTGTGAAATTGGCTGCCAATTACATGTTGTGTCTTCATAACAACATAACTTTGCCTCACGAAAGTTCGCTAAATGCAAAACACCAAAGGCGGATCAACGTCACGGTAGTTATAACCACTCAAGCAATGGATGTTTGAAGAAGACAAACGGTGCAGCAACACATGTAGACAGACAATAAAACCATACTCACGGGGATATATATTTTATTTAGCCCCTATACGAAAAACAACTAATAGTAGAGCATCTTATTTACAGCACTCTTATTCGTCTTGTACCATCAGACCTAAGTGTATTCTATTATGGCTGTATTATACTGCCCACTGGTGGAAAAGGCATATACACACCAGAGGGAGGTCCATTGAATAACTTATTACAAATTATGTTTTACAGTATGTTTGTATACAGTTCATCATGCATTTGTAGATGAGCGGCCATTATAAATTTGAGAAATATGTCACCGCAACCGTATAAATGTTGATTATTTTGCATAATGAGCAGTTGTAGGTGAAATGATTTGGGTGAATAAGCATTTGCCGGTCGTTTTACCATTTCTCTACCGTTCGTTTCATTTTAAAACATGGACTGTAAGGTACTGAACTACGAGTGAGCGTGATGTTATCGCTTCTGCGCATGATGAAACAAACACACATTCACAAAACTTCCTCTTTCGAGTTTATAGTTAAAGTCGTTGCTATAGCACATTAATGAAATGAGTCTGTTGGTGAGTAAAAATCCGTCGCGGTGAACACGTTATTTGTTTCAGTCGCATGCTAGCTTGGTTAGCTTCGAAGATAGCGCTATTGTGCAACGAGCCAATCTTTCCAACTCGGATTCTTCCCAACGCTTTTTGATTTTCTGGGAAGCGCAGTTAAAGCCAAATTATTTCCCATTTTACCGTTCCAGTTCGCCCGCATTGTAAAGCTGAGCCTCGGCATCCACCGGCACGTCGATGTCAACAGCTGCCATTTTTTTTCGAGAAAGGACGAATGTGATGTGACGTCATTTCCGAGTGACGATTTTTTTTTTTTTAGGTCATGAAAAATGTGGGCCACCGAAGATGCGTCACTGCTTGGCTTCCTCGAGCCACTTGAAAAAGTTTTCGTATATTGGTTATTAAAAGGATTAAATCGTAAATGTATGTTGTATTTTGTTTTAGCTAAATATACAAAACGAGCACACAATTATTTTCATATTTATTTGGTCATTAGAGAATAGGAAAAAAAAAAAATTTTGTAATTTTTTTGTTACATTTTCCAATAAAAACAGCTAAGCAACCATCATATACTTTTTATGTATTTTATTTGTCAAATCATGTATTTTGCTGTGGTCGGCGCAACTCTGTTATAGACACTCAGGCACCTGAAAAACATCCATCCATCCATTTTCTGAGCCGCTCCTCACTAGGGTCGCGGGCGTGCTGGAGCCTATCCCAGCTGTCATCGGGCAGAAGGCGGGGTACACCCTGAACTGGTTGCCAGCCAATCGCAGGGCACATACAAACAAACAACCATTCGCACTCACAGTCACACCTACGGGCAATTTTAGAGTCTCCAATTAATGCATGTTTTTGGGATGTGGGAGGAAACCGTAGTGCCCGGAGAAAACCCACACAGGCACGGGGAGAACATGCAAACTCCACACGGGCGGTGCCGGGGATTGAACCCGGGTCCTCAGAATTGTGAGGCTGACGCTCTAACCAGTCATCCACCGTGCCGCCTGAAAAACATTTATTACTAAAATATTGCTTAATAACTCATTTACAATTAAAGTAAATTTTCATGTGAATCGTAATTCAATTTTGTAATACTCTAATTACAGTAACAGGGTTGCAAATCAATGCTTTTTTGTGCAAGTGTGCATGCTAGCTGTGTTAGCTGCTAAGCTAAATGGACAGAACAAACTTGACAAGCTATATAATTAAAAACAAAAAAACTTTGCTAATATCTTTTTCTGGTAATATGAGAAACAGGAGCATTGATTTGAGTGACACCATCCTTTGAGAAAACATGAAAAATAGAAGCGAGAACTTACCTGAAGTCTACCTTGGTTCAGATTAATTAATTTGACGTCATTTCTGCTGAGTCATGTAACTAACAGTTTTTTTTCTCTTCCTTTAGATGCCTCAAAAGGTTTGACTCAGCGGGATATTTAAAAAAATATATATAGAATCACTATTATTGCAGCTAGTTACCGGTATAATTTGTCTCATGACAACTATAATTTACACGTTTCCGTATTCTGTCCATGGATAATTTGAAATTTCCCCGACTCTCTTCCTAATAAGGACAAGCGGTATGGAAAATAGATGTTGCATTCAGATTAATTGGATATGATTATTTAGCACAAAATGGTCAAATACAGTATATTATGAATACTTTAATTTTAGCAAATCATTCAGCCCAGCCCATACTTTGTCTAGCCCAGAGTTGGGGAACAACTTTATTATAGGGGCCAATTCACAAAATTAATGTTAAATACTATGAGCATGTGTGGAATAAATGTTTTATTCAACAGTTTCTCTGAGGTTTTAGAATTACATCGCTGACCGGATCAAATGCTTCCCAAAATACTCACAAGTGCCCACTTCTAAATTCTTACAGCACATGAAATTTAGCGATTGTTTCAATGCAGGGGAAATAAACACAACCACAACTGTGTAAAAATAGCACGACATACAAATGAATGCAGAATACATTATACACACATGAACAAATATTCATAACATTTCAGTCCACATTATTGCACTTAATGAACAGTTACGCTAGTTTTAGTTAGCCACATTTGAAAACATAAACCTATTGCTTAGAATGGAATAAAAGCTATAAAAATATTTTTAAGACAGGTATAATGATTCATGAAATTGGATTTTTAACATCTTGAGCAAAAAGCGTCTCAAAGTACATAACAGTAAAGCATTTGAAGAATTTGGAAAAAAGATTTCCCACCCCTGCTTTAATGCCTCATGTCAAATATAGTTTCTACTGGAAAAAAACATTAAACAAAATAAAAAAGTCATTCATCAAGTGTGGTGAATGCTCTTGGCTTTGTTTATGGCACAGGTCAGAAAAAGACAGACAGACAAACAGAACAACGTTCATTATGTATTTGATGACAATGACCATACAATGCAAAGTGACTCTCTGCTGATTTATTTTTTTTTTTACTTTGTGCTGAGTAAGACAAGTGATTTATGTATGGAAACTAATTCAGGAATGATATAGTTTTCCCAGAGTATAACTAGAAAGCTCTCAAATTTGGCAACATTAGCGTAACATTTACACTCTTGTGTAATGGCAGATTATTCTTATAAGTAAAACAAAAACATGAATTATTATGGCTTCCAATGGGGTTCAGACCCCAGGAAACATGCACTCAAATAGTTGAGTGATGGTCCTTAAACAGTGGTACCTTGACTTTATAAAGAGAGGGGTGGTGGGGGAAGAGTGAGGCTACAGGGAGAAGAGATAGCAAGGGTGGAGGACTTGAAATACTTGGGGTCAACCGTCCAGAGCAATGGTGAGTGTGGTCAGGAAGTGAGGAAACGGATCCAAGCAGGTTGGAACGGGTGGAGGAAGGTGTCAGGTGTGTTATGTGACAGAAGAGTTTCTGCTAGGATGAAGGACAAAGTTTATAAAACAGTGGTGAGGCCAGCCATGATGTTTGGATTAGAGACAATGGCACTGAAGAGACAACAGGAAGCAGAGCTGGAGGTGGCGGAAATGAAGATGTTGAGGTTCGCTCTCGGCGTGACCAGGTTGGATAAAATTAGAAATGAGCTCATCAGAGTGACAGCGGAGGTTCGATGTTTTGGAGACAAAGTTAGAGAGAGCAGACTTCGATGGTTTGGACACGTCCAGAGGAGAAATAGTGAGTGTATTGGTAGAAGGGTGATGAGGATGGAGCTGCCAGGCAAGAGAGCTAGAGGAAGACCAAAGAGAAGGTTGATGGATGTCGTGAGGGAAGACATGAGGGCAGCTGGTGTTCGAGAGGAGGATGCAGGAGATAGACTCTCATGGAAAAGGATGACACGCTGTGGCGACCCCTAAAGGGACAAGCCCAAAGGAAAAAAAAGAAGATTTGTATGTTTGGTTGGTTGTCTTGTTAAATAAATGACTAAAAGTGCATTGGTCAGTATGGCTCTTTTTTTCCCCCCTTCCCCCAACTTCATTCAAGCAGTGGCATAGCTCAAGTTTTGGTAAAATCTTTGCTCGCAACAAGCGACGACTCGTAACTTTAACATCTTGTAGGTTGGGGCACTCGTAAGTCAAAGCACCACTGTATTTTTTGGGCGAATGTGCATACTTTACTGATGATGTGTCAAATGTGACATTTTGTCCTCATTGTCAATAAGGAGAGAAAATAATGGGCGGGTGCGTGGCCCTCAGCGGTCCCGGGGCAGGTCTGAAGAGGGCGGGGCTTATCAGGGGACTGTGGATGATGGCCGTGGGACCCTGTGGCAGTCGTAGTGCCAGCGGTGCTGATGCCAAAGTGCAAAAAGCAGCTGGATTGAGGGCGCTGGTGTGGAACCCTGCCGGCAGGGCCTTGGACAACTGCTTCTGCAAGGCCAGTTTAGTCTGCAACACAAGGGACATCCTTCAAAATGTACAGCAGAAAGCAGTGGATCTCAAACTTGTTTATAAGTACCACCTCCCCAAAAATACTTAAGCTCTTCATATCAATTTGCGCTCATATCTCAGATCATCTCTCCCCATTGTAATTAATAGAAATGGCATTGATCTGTTCCAGCCTCCCAAAAAATAACAAAAATGTGCTTTTTAACAAGAAAAATAGCACTATAATATTGGACCTCATAAAAACTTACAGCAATGACATCATTAAATAGAATGTATTGAATTAAAACGTTTGTGCATTATAATCTAATGTTCCAATTCAATTCATTGTGCTGCTCCTTCTGGTGTGCTCGCCTTGGCTACCAGGTGGCAGTATAATAGGCATACAGACCCAAACGAGTAAGCATTACCAGTACTCTTAGGGATTCAAGTCAGCTGCAATATTACTGTAGTTTTTTTCCCCACGGAGGATAAAGAATATATGACATATACATATCGCATATGGTGATACTGTCTGTCTACATGCATTGCTCCACCATTTGTGTTCATATACCAGTTGCTAAAGCGTTATAACACAACTACGTGACTACGATGTTATCCGTGAGCCCGCCAACGCCATTTTTCCATTATGTGTTAGCAATACGCTAGCGGGGGCGTTCTTAAAGTTGTTTGGTTGGTTTTAGTAAGAAATGGAAAACTTACGAATGTGTGTGTGTGTGTGCGCATACAATTCTTACCGCTAACGCAGTGCTGGGCTGCAGTTTATTATAAGGGGTGAATTTAGCCTTCACCTTCACAGGCTTCCCGGCCAAATGCTCTTTATGTCTCCTGCTGTTCATGTGCTGTGAAACACATATTGATGACATTATTAAAAAAAAATGCTCTAATTTATGATGGGTGAAAATGACAGTTGTCTGTTATTTATTATTGTACACTATTCACGAAAAGTTAGTGATATTGGACTTGCGGGTGAAATTACAGGTTGAACCCAAAATGCACTATAACCTTTGTAGGTAACCTTAATTTGACCTTCTCTGTGGAACTGTTCCATGTTTCAGTACTTTTTGTGAAACTTGCGGTTCTCTAAAAGTATCCCTTTTTTTGTGAGTGGTGTATATTTTAAACAAGAAAATTCTCATTGCCGTTTACCTGTTTGAGCTGCTTCTCCGAGTTGACGGCCACCTGGCACAGTTGACAATGAAAA
Source organism: Phyllopteryx taeniolatus (assembly GCF_024500385.1). Taxonomy (NCBI): domain Eukaryota; kingdom Metazoa; phylum Chordata; class Actinopteri; order Syngnathiformes; family Syngnathidae; genus Phyllopteryx; species Phyllopteryx taeniolatus. The sequence continues at coordinate 13,641,434 of NC_084520.1, read as the reverse complement.
CGCTGGCCTCTGACGCCCACTGCCGCCCTGGTCTTGTTGGTGCCCATCCGTTGCTTAATTATTCGGGAGGGGCGTCTCGCCGAGGACGTCCTCTTCGCCCTGCGGTGCGACTGGTTGCTGTTGGGACTGTGCAGCATCTGCTTGTGTTTAGAGCCTGGTGAGGAATGACATGAGGGCATGCGGTAACAGTGGCATGTGTGCTATAATGCTTCTAATAAAACAATTTCATTTAATGGGCCCAAAAATGATTATTTACCAGAAATAATACATCTTGTTTTATCCATCTATATTAGGGACACATGCTGACAGGCAGAACAATTAAACACTTTTACTAGATGGCAGAAGGTACGATTAACTTGTGTGTCCACTTGTTGCCATTCATCACAAAGGATAAAGAATATATGCCAGGGAGTATTGTTATATTGTGTGTCTACATGTGTTGCTCCACCATTTGTGTTAAAATATCTGTTGCACTAATGCAAATTGTTAGCCCCTCTCTGGAGTTTTTAATTGTTGTTAGCATTAAGCCAAACAGACTTTCCAAAGGCAAAGGTATGTCCTGGTTTTAAATAAAAAATGTGTACGTTCTCATTGCTTGATGTTTAGTTTGACAGTAAATTTCAACTGGGAGCAAAGCAAAAAATAAATAAAAAATGCCAAAGGACAGCTCGTAGCTTTAAAAACGTGTAAGTCAGATAACTCAAGGCAGCACTATAGATATTTTTTTCCTGACATTTTTATTTGTGCTGTGAGATTTTTGTGCCTTGGGTCAATAAATAGGAAAAACTACACTATAGAAAGCCAAGTCGGGAACCTTGACAACATACAGTTTGTGAACATTTAACCTGCTCATATTTTTCATTAATTTTTTTGTTACTTCAAAACAAAATGAAATGGCCCCTAATAGGATAAAGGTTTTGCAACCTTGTGCTGCAAAAATACAGTCCAGTCGTAAAACTCACCACTACAGTGAGCTTCTAGTTGAGAGCTGGAGTTCACAGTCACTTTGCACGTAGGACAGTGGAGCTCTTTTTTGTTGGCCTCCTTATCCTCCACCTTCACCTCATCATCTTCTTTTTCCCCGACAGCAGGGGGCCCCTGAGGGGCGTGCGGTGCTGGAGGCGGGCCTTCCATAGGCGCCCCCGCCAATGTTAAATGGGGAAGCGGAGGGCTGTGAGGAAATTGCTGGGACAGCTGAGGAGCGTGGCTTGTGGAGGAAACTATAGCGGGGGCAGCGGGGGGTAGGGAGCTCCCAAGGCCCTTTTCCGGTTGCGACGATGTGCCTGAATCTGAACACACAAAAGCATGACAAGCATGACCGTCCACCACTAGTATTTTCTATATGGTAAACGCCATAACTGACTGATGTGATTCTTCCAAAAATGCAAGCTTTTTCCCATCCATCAATTATATTGCTGCATATATGAGTCTTGATTCTTTTTCTGAGATTTAATGTTTTTAAATTTTTCTTATTTAACTGTAGGTTTTTCCATGGATATGTTTGAAATGAACTGTTTTTTCAATGGTTATCAAAATACATTTTAAATGTATATTTAATTAAAATACTGTATTTAAAGAATATTATTTTCTTGCTTCTTTATTTATTTTTGTTTTTATTTATTTGTTTTGATCACTTGTTTAATTCATTTAAATTAGGTGGACATGACTCGTGAGCAAATACAAGGTTTATTATATATAATAATATATAATATATATATTAAAAAATATATTAAAGAAATCTCAATTAATATTTCCTATTTCTTTTTCTATGTATTTATTTACAGTATAAGTAGGTGTTTATACAAATATTCAAAATAAAAAGAGCAATAAATCAACAGTCACCAGCACACCCTTAAAACACAAAGAAACTAGAAAAGGAGGTGTCCTGATGATGAATAATGAAAAAAGGCATTGCTTTTCAGGTGCTATTTGCATGCTCTAATGCCTCTTTGCAGGGCGTCTGCGCTCGATGGGAGTAATTAGCCGTGCGACAGAGGCCATGATTGCAGGGCAGGTAATAGCCGATAATCAGTCAACAGAGTGGCAGCTAGCAGACTTAGCACCTTCTCGTCGGCTGCCTCAATTACTACTCATCATCAAGAGGAGGGAGAGTGGGGTGTTCGTGAAAATATGGATATTAACTTGCGCAGGTGCACCTAATGCGCTTCATCGTTCACACTTTCGCTATATCTGGGATTTTTGAGATTTTTTTATTTATTTATTAATGGGGTTTTCCAGCCTACAGTACCGGCAAGTCTGAATTTACATTTGCACGCCTTCAGTGTAGTGTCACGTTCTGTTGCAATATGCCGGGCAGCTGTGACGTCTACTGGAAGAGATGCAGCGTGATGAACAGCAAGAAGAAGATGCAGCGAATGTCCCCAGTAACGGTAATATAATAATTGTTCTCACAGAGCAAAGAGAATACTGTATATGCCTTTGAGTACTGTTTTATGCTCTGTTTGAGGTGTTGCTGCGTCGTGTGTATTTAGGTGGCAGTTGTTTGAAGGTTTATAATTAAACTAACATCAAACTGCTAATAGGGCTAGCCTGTGTATGGCGTTTCACATTATATGTTATCATTACACAAGCAGACTTTCGTTCGACAAAATTATACAGTATGGTGTGGTCGAACATTTTTGTCTCTTTTTATACAATGTTTAATTCTCTTTCTTACGTGTCAATTTTACAGTAAACTCGAAGTGACAAACAGCTTGACGCAAAAACGTTCTGCCTCTTATTTGGAAAACTGTGTGAGACAAAGTGAGAACAGGAACTAAGGAATCATTCAAAAGTGTGTTTGAATAAGTGAAAGTGGTATCGACATCCCTACATAAAACTACAGTATATATATATATATATATATATAAAAAATGCTTATTTCTTTGCAGATTTTCAATGATTGCGGGTCTGGAATGGAATTCCCCAGATAACGTTTATATTTTTAATACCTGTTCTGTCTGAATTCAAGTCTGTTTGTGGTCCACTTTCTCCCGCCGTCTCCTTCTCTTTCTCCGCTGTGGGAGGGCCGTGCTTGTTCTTCTGCCGGTTCCTCTGGTTCTCCAAGGCCTTCATCTTGCGAGTGTGTTTGTGACCCTTGTAGTGGGCCTCAGCCTGGTTCTGGTCATGACATACACACACACCAACATGCACATATACATTTAAGAGGTTGCAAAAGTAATCACACTCTGTCCTTGAGTATAAGTAAGATACTTGTGTAAAAAAGGCTCAGGTAAAAGTACTGATTTGACACCTTTAATTAAAAAACACAGACTATGAAATGTATTTAAGTACAAAAGGAAAAAAATATATATTTTTGCTGTCCAATATTTTTTTATTTTACTGTATATATTTTTGTTACGTAGTGTTTGCGAAGGCTTTTATATGATCAAAACATGCTCCCATAGCTATGGTAACATTGTGAATTGACTAAGAAAAACTAAATACATTAGCCAATAATAAAAACTGGGAAAAAAAAACTTACATGTTTATATGATATGCTGTCCCTGCTTTTTCCGCCCTATGAGTTTACATCTTTTTTTTTTTTACGTATTACCATCATCCACGGAGGTTGAAAAAAAATAATAAAAACTACCCCATATTTATAGTATGGACTAGAAAGTAAAGCTATCTATGTTAAAATGTAGGGAGTAAAAGCAAAAAGTCACCAGAAAAATAAGTAATCAAGTAAAGTACAGACACCTGATAATCTACTGAAGTACAGTAAGAAAGTATTTATACGTTGTTACATCCCACCACTGATACTTACACACAAGAGTAGAACAAGCGTATACTGGGGTGATTTAATTAGTGAGGGGCAGCATGAAATCAGTTCAGTGTAATCGCTCCATCTGCTCCATCTTTTCGGCTTCGCATGCAAGCGTGGAGCTGGGAGATAAATGATAATAGTCAGCGTTTGACTGCGGGGAAGCCCCCGCATGGCCGCCGCATTCATCGATGTCCTCACAAATGAGCGCCCCGTTCGGAGTCGCGCCATCTCATGACCATCCCTCCTGAGCTCATTTGCTCATCTCGCCACTGATTCAGTGTGACACAAATTGCCCCCATGTCTGTGAACGCACACATGACCTCTGAGCTCATCTCTGCGTTTGCATGCAGACTCCGCACAGACTGGAGAGAGAGCACAAGAATCTGTTTCTAGCACACACGAAAGCACCGGAACACATTGGGACGAAATGCCGGACAACGGACACACACTGAATGTCCGTCAACATGAACCATTCAGCGTGATGTTATGGGGTCAGAGGCCAGTGTACTATGACTTTACTATGTTCCACAAGGGCTGGGCGATATGGCCTTAATATAAAGTCTCAAATTTTGTATTTCTTAAACAGAAATCAGATTTAAATTGACTATCTTTCCCCTTCACTTATAGAAAAAGCAAATACCACTGACATTATTTCCTGATAAAAACAACAGCTTTGAAAAAACATAAAATACCTGCAAGTTTGTGAGCAAATCATTGTAGTAAAATGACTCTAGTGATTCAGCACAGTCAAAATAAAAAACAAAAAACTGTCATCCTTAACCCTAAAACACAGTGAAAACGAACAGGGTGGTCACTCAACAGAATACTAACCTAAACAAAACACACACAAAACTACTACTACTACTACTACTACTACTATCGGGAATCAACAACTATGTAAACAATAAACACATAATTTCTGACAGTACACACAAAAGCCCGCTAGGCATGCGAGGAAGTCCAGCGTGAACGACTGCTCTAAGCATCGTCAAAGCTGATGTTTTATTGTTAATGTTAGTTGTTGTTTGTGTTTCCTCGTTGCGTAAAAATAGTGTGGTATGTTCGACTTAGTGACGCCCTTGTTCCTTGCAATGTGTGACAAGGTCTTTGTGAATGCGACATTGACTGTTGGTTGCTCAATAAAAAAAAATCAAAATAAAAAAAAAAAGTCTCTTCCTCAAGCAATCCTGAGGCATTTTTCCTCATTGCGAGTTCCATCTTGAAATTGGTAATAATCTCTCATGTACTGTAGAGCTAATAAGGCATCAAGGAACTAATTAAATGCTCTACAAAAGCAATTACGCTGTGAAGTAATTTTTTGCAATAAGGTTCCCTTTAAAAAAATGTATTTGTGCAATGCTGCATTCTTATTTTTTCATAATTCTGTTTACTGTATGTTTTTCATTGGTGTGCACATGCCTCGGGATCAAAAGGTTCCAACCTGTGGCGTATAAATGGGCAACACATCTTTGGCAATGTTGAGTGAGATTGACTCTGCGATTGCCTTCCACCGCCTCCAAAACAATGTGAAAATGATTCTGCTCGTGGTGCTAAAGGGAAAGTTGCTAAATTTAGGTAAATTATCACTAAGTTGGCAAAACTGACTCCTCTCTGTTCGAAGGCATGTTGTGACTATAACACGCCAGTGGGGACATGCTATGGAAAATGCAAAAAAACAAAACCAAAAACCATAATATCAATAATCGCCCAGCCCTATGTTCTACCATAGTAACGATAACAATAACAATAACGTGAGAAAACGTGTCCCATGTAGGACAAAGTGTTGCCAACCCCATCTGTTGGGACCTGATACCTGCCTGCGACCGGGCATCCACCACCTGCAGTCAAGCGCCACGCATGTCAGCTTCAGCTGGCAAGGAGGGAGGAGAGTGCCTATTAGCTAGGTGCCGCAAACCTTCGACCAACGACTGAAACATTTGGTGGATTTGCGGCTGTCTTACTTCAATCAGTGCTTCTGGTCATTTACGTTAATAAATAAAAAACTTTCAAAGTAAATTAAAAACGTTTTAAAGTCATTAAAATTTAACTTGAAAAATAAACCCATAAATGTATGCACACTGGAACTACACAACCCAATCACGTGCATTGTAACATCTTCTGCACGACACCAGTCAGCCAATCAAATGGTTAGTTTTGAGTCGCTTGACGAGTGGAGCAAGTGGGTGTGCGCAAGGCAGGCAAGCGGTGAGGAGGGAAGGAAGAAAGGGAAGTTTATTGCAAACAATGTTTTAAAGATTAAAGATGTTTGGGTGTTGATATTAGTTGAGATTGTTTATATCCAAAATATGTTTTGGAAAAAGCAAGAGCGAATGCAGCAACTCAAAGTGCTCTTTTAATATTTAGTATATTTGATATAGTATTGTATATATTCCATTTTCAGGTACCTTTGGATACCTTGTGAATATTATTTAACATAAATTCAAGGAATGTTTTATTTGTCCTTCCATTTCCTTATGAAAACCAACAATAAATATGAAGGATATATTTGGACTTTATGTTCGCTAGGGGAAAAAAAAAAAAAAAAAAAAAAAAAAGGCTGACGAGGACATAATTGCAAATGTGCTCCCCTCAACTTGCAGAGTGGCCTTTATTCACACAGCTAACAATATAAATGCAAATATGTATAAAAATGAACTGTATAAGGAAAAGGTAGCTAAATTAATATGAATAGGAATGTGTGATAAGGACAGGGAGGCCGAACACACTGATTGGTTTCCTCTCAGAAGCCACAAAAATGGAAGAAAGATAAGAAAAGGCTACCTCGGCAATATTTTAGTGTGCAGAACCTACGAAACGTGTGAAGTATGCGCATGGCACTTACAGTGGAGTTGAAGCGCAGGTGACAAATATTACAGGTGATAGTTGTTCTTCTCTTAGGCGGGGCGATGCCGAATGTGTGGTTGATCACAGCCTTCTGCACCGGATCCATCTGTGTAAGCACATGGATTTTGGTCCATGACCCAAAAACATGAGCCATACTCAAGTGAGTGACATTATAGTTACCGGATTTTATCAAATAGTGCCCAGATGCTTTTTTTTCTTTTCTTTCTGCTAACTGTACACAGACTGTGATATTAGCAGTATAAAAAAAAAAAGGTGGCACTGAGAATATACAAAAATTTCATTCTTTTTAGGTTATTTTACATCATGCGCATTGTGCAAACAAACTTTATTTGAAGGGTTAAATATATTAAAATGAATGTATATTTACTAATGACCATAACTGATGTTATTTAAAAATATGCAGTAAAAAAAAATGGTCTCAAAGAAGCTATAAAAGTAGTAAAATCGAACAAGGCCTGAGGGTTAAATAAAATGTATTCTTATTCTTATTTTGTTCCAAAGGAATCTCACCGTGTTGAAATTTGGGAAAAGGCTGAGGGGCAAGGAGGGTCTGATCCTGAGTGGCAGGAAGTGCTCCAGGTGGTTGTGCGACTGGAGGCTAGCTCGGCCTGACAGAGGCAGGGAACCCAGGAGAGGGTGGACCTGGTTGTGGGACAGCGCACCTGGAGCGGGGAACAACACACGCAAAGAAACACATCAGTCAGTGTGGTCCAACCTTTGCCATTTCAGTCCAAGGCGACACATGCCAATGAGTTGCAATGATTGTATGAAATCAATTTTAAAAAAATAGCAGCAAATGATGAGTCACTCCGCGTGACTATCTCGTCACACTTGGCTGGCCCGCACACTGTCAGATTGCTCATAATTTACACGTGGCGTGACCTTTGTCTAAACCCCAGGCGAACATTAGAGCGCTGACATTTACAAGCACAGTGTGATACAAAGGTGTGGGGGTCGGGTAAACAGTTAAGAAGCTAGTCATCAATGACGCAAAAAAAAAGCGTAATTGTATTCTATTTGTTCGAAAAGTGTTCATTCATTGCGACCAAAGGGAGAGCACTAGTTGGGTGCAGCCAGCAGAGGCGCCACTGATCTAGTCTCAACGAGTTTGCCGCCTAAAGAAGCACAACATGGCAGCTAAGGCGTAAATCAGTGTTTCCCCAATTATTGTTGAGCCAGATTTAGCATTCAGGCTAACAAAGTTAGTAACACAGGCTAAAAAGGTTTTAAATTTAGGCTACAGACTAGTGAAGTTAGGAAACAGGCTGGTGAAGTTATTACACAGGTTAGCGAGGTTTGCTCGCAGGCTAGCAAATTTAGCATACAGGCTTGCAAAGTTAGCACGCAGGCTAACAAAATCAGCACAGAGGCTGGTGAAGTTAGGTCACAGGCTGGTGAAGTTAATACACAGCCAAGTGAGGTTTGATCACAGGTTGGCAAATTACAGGCTAGCGAAGGTTGCATGCAGGCTAGCAAAAGTCACAGCACAGGCTAGCGAAAGCAACTCTTCCGGGTCAGAGTTCACGACATTAAGTGAGAAGTTCCGCCATCTCAAAATGAAAAAAAAAAAAAAAGTTAAAAAAAAAATATATATCAATATATATCATATTCATGGTGTATTTTCCCTGTAGTCGTAGGAACTTCAGTCAAATCCCTTGTAAACGGCTAGAGTGCATCAAAAGGAATACATTTTCTGTTCAAATGTGACTTTCAGGATATTAAGAAGGTTTGTAAACTCAAGGATTAGCATCAGCGTGTCAGTTAACCTAGTTTTATTCTCCACATTTTTTTTTAGTGTGTTTAAAACTGAAGTCTGTCAAACAGCTTAAAACTGCTAATGAACACACATTAATAAGAAGGCTTCAGACATAAGAGTTTTCACTCTGGCCAGATGGATCCACTCGTGCTTATCTCCTCGTCAATGTGATGTTGGGTGGGGAGGGTGACAATGATTCCCACTCAAGCACAAATCTGCAACAGATCTCGTTAATGTCTTTGACATAGCAAAGTAGTGTGAAGCGTTTGATTAATGGAATTTTGCACCATCTGTGGTTGTTTGCAACTCTTTTCAACTCAACTCTTTCGACGAGACGGCGTCCATTAACTTTCACGATAGCACCATTGCAGTTTGTTTGGAACACTCGCTGAAGCCACTTGTACTGGGAATGTATTACACCAGCGGTCCTTGAGGGCGTTTTATACAGTGTTGTAAATAGTAACTTGTCGTCGTAGGACTTAACGAGGGGCTCTTAACTTACAATAAAAAGGTTGAGTGGGATTTAGTCAATCGTCTAGCTAGAAAAGAGCCACAAGGAAGGAAATAAACACCAGTAGCTACCAAGAATGGAAGAGAATTTTGTAGTATTTTTTACAAAACGTAATTTACGGTAACTTGTGAAACACGGACAGACTGTGGAAGTTCTAAGGTGGAACACAATTTGCTCTGAGATGACCTTGGATTTGATCACATTTTAAAGCATTTTTATAAAATGCATATAAATATACCAAACTGATCCTTTTTACTAATCTGCATTTGTCCCCTTTTTCTATCGAGGAAGGCGCTTCTTCACAGAGTGTAGGTCACAGCAGCCAGCTTTCTCATTTCGAGTGGGTATAAAAGATTATGAGGAAAATAAAGTACCGTGGAAAAGATATAAATAAATAAATAAACAGTGAGAAAGGCTTAATCTCTTTTATTTCCAAGATTAGTCTTTGGGTGACTCAACACCACAGAGGGAGAGCTGGAGGAAATGAGAAGCTTTCATGGCAACATAGTGGCATCATAGGAAAAGCTTTGGTTCTTTTCACAGTGATCATCTGTCTGAGTCTGGTTCCCTGTCAGTACTCTCTCGGTGGCTCTCATTCTTTCATCGTTTTTTTGTGAGTTTCTTTTAAATGTGTAGAGAATTTAAGAACATAAATAGACTTGTATGGGATGTAGTGGTGGGAAGTATCTAAGTACAAACACTTTGTTACTGTACTTCAGTGGATTTTTCAGGTATCAGGTTCTGGACTTTAATTGAGCATTTATTTTCCGGACGACTTTTTGACCAGTATAACAGCGTTTGAGAGCAGCAACAGTAAATTTAACACACTTTCCTCTCATTCACACTTGAGACCTTGGCAAATGACATTGGGTTAGGGAAAATAGCTAATTGGGCCTAAAAAAGTTTGACATTTTCACGAAGGGGTGTACTCACCTTTGTTGCCAGCGGTTACAACATTTGTGGCTGTGTTTTGAGCTATTTTGAGGGGACAGTAAATTTACACTTATTATTATACTAGCTCTACACTGACTACTTTTCTGTGGTAGTGTGTCGTGTCATTTCTTCAGTGTTGTACAATGAAAGATATGTAAAAATATTTAAGAAAAAGTAAGGCATGTTATCAATTTTGTAAAAATAAAAATTGGTAAAAAAAATACTATTTGCTTTTGTTCTTGAGTACATTTCAGATTTAAGCACAGGAGTTGATTCAGTACCTCTACTTTTACCAGAGTCCTTCTTTTAAACAATTATCTGTACTCGGACATAGTATGAGTAGACACGTTAAAAAAAGTGGAATGACGTCATCTTTGGAGTCCAATCTAAGCATTGAAGTAGATTGAATGATACAAAGCAGAAGCTAGCCCAGCGTTGACGTAATGTATAGGAGGACAAAACGGGGATGGAAAATATTAGTTTATATGCTTCTATGAAGACAATTTTCACATGAAATTGCATTAGTACTGATGACATGTTAGGGTTCAATGGTTTTATGTATGTCAGATGAAGCAATGTTTATGTTCCATATATAATATTGTGGTTGGAGGAGTACACAGAGAGGTGTTTTGTAACAGAATGTGCAGTACCTTAATTTCGGAAACTAAGGAATTACATAAGGATCTTTAGGCAGACAGGAATATGAAACTGAAACACTAAATTAAGCTTCCTTTCCTGAAAGGTTTCTGTGTTAAAACATTCTTCCATGTAATTATATGTTTTGCACTCTATAATGAGGCTTAGTTTTTGTCAAACAGAAAAGCCGCTGATGCCATTCAGAGCCGGTATAGCAGCCAGCGAACAATGCAGGCATCCTAAGAGGATCTGCAGCATTCATTAAAACTTCCAATGACGGCTCTTCTCAGCTCTCCACTGGATGGAAACAAGGACCAAAAAAAAGTTAAAAAGGGACGATGCCTAATTTCCGTGATGGTTAAGAACAGCTCTTGTGCCTTCATGTGCTGCGGAGTCTTGAAATAAATTAGCTTCATTGTGACAGAGGACTTTGCGTGCCAAAATTGTGTGGCAAAATGATCCCGCTTGCTGTCACTGTCCGTTTAATCCCACACTGCAGCAGGAGCAGCAGCAGACGCTTGAAGGGAGTTCTACCTGCGGGGCACCAGGCAGCGCAGATCAAGCCCCCAGTGGTAATCTGGCCTACTTTCAGGGAGCTATTTTCAATCCAGGGGTCCGTAAACTGTTACGGAATTTGTTCAAGGTGTCCTCTGACCAAAAGAGCCACCAAAAGGATTCTGTATGAGTACACTGGTTCAAGACAAGAAGCCTGCCTAAAGAAGCATATACTGTACATAAATATACTTTTCATTTTCTCAAGATGGAGGTAAATAGAAAAAAAAAAAAAAAAAAAAAAGCAGGTTTGTAGACAACCACTATTATCCCATGCTTTGTTGAGGTAAAATACAGAATACAATGCTGAACAAATTTATTACTGTTTACAGACCGTGGTGAAACCCCCCCCCCGATATACACGTTTCTCGCAGGAATGAAATAAAGCCACACACGGAGGTCTTTTTGGACCAATAAATTAGATCATTTTCCAAAACATCTGTGATGTGGCACAGTGGCAGGGAATCTAGAGACCACCTATTATTCTTGTCATTTAACCAAGGTCTCGACGTTTGACCATTTTGAGTAGAAATTAGGAATTTCAGAGTGAATTTTTTTTCCCACCCGAATTTGGGCACAACTTCGGTGCTGGCCTAATGCATTTGTTAAGCACTGTATATGGATCATTAAAGTTGTTCCAATGTTCCAATTAAAAGGTCACAAGCATTGAAATAGTCTAAGAAAAAAAATTATTGAAGTACTCTAAATCTAACCTGAAAAAATGTAAGTGGCAACCAAGAAAACAATGTTCCTAGTTAATCGTCAGTTTACAGTATACAGGAAGGTATACTAGGCGGCACGGTGGGCGACTGGTTAGAGCGTCAGCCTCACAGTTCTGAAAAAAAAAAACAACAACAAAATTTAGAAAATAAGTCTCAGAAGTGAAGTTTAATTAAAATGATACCATCGTGCAGCAGTTCTTGTCTGAGCGCTCAGATGCCTGTTTTGCAAAAACAGCCATTCTAAACAATAATGGCGGAACACAAGATGATGAGATAATGAGCTTGATAACACTTGAGCAAAATATTTTTAGTATTTTCTGTGGCCAACTTTCTGTTTTAGTTAAGGCCGTCTCTTATGAAAGCAGACAAACCGTGTTAATCATCTGTGGTGATATAAAGATAATTACATTTTGAACATTTTTCATCCACATAGGATAAACGAAAAGCAAATATGCTGTGAAATGAGCATGAATGCACTATCAGGGCTGATCAGATGGAGTTCGTGCCCTTTCAAGAACGCTTAAAATCAACTGCCGCCATCTGTTTAAATTGAGATAAGCCGGCCCAATCAAACATGCTGAATGACAGCCCACAGATGTGCGCCACACATTTTTGCGATACTTCAACGATACTGCTGGGAAAGCGTTATCCTGCCTGTAAACTGGCTAATTAGCTGCTTTCTGAGCTTGACGCTCTTTGCCCAAAGTCTAAAGGAGAATCACAGCCTCTCTGCTTACTGCTCAAGATGTTTATAGGAGCAGAATCGTCACCCAGGTCATTCTATTGTTCTTTCTCCTCAACCAATAGCAGTCTGTTCTTCACTTAATATGAATTTGAATTCATGCCATCTTAAGAATATGCCGACCTGTACAAAAGAAAAGGTTGTTTTCTGAATTTTACACTCATTCCCTACTCCCTGATCACTATCACTAAAGAATTACTATACAATGTATGGTAAATTATTCACAGTTGGGCATTTGCGGATTTACCGACCCTCCGTTATTCGCTAAAAAATATTGCTTTGGCGCCAATGGTGCCAACCAACTATGTTGGACTGATTGGAGGAACTTATTTAGTCAGACGGTAGCCTTGTCTAAAAGAAAAAAAGTGCTAATGCCATCTTGTGACATCAATAGGCAATTACAAAACTTTTTTGGGTGGGCATCAATTACTCAAGAATTTCCGCTTTTTGGGGCAGTCCACGCAAGTGTATGATAAGGTACAGTAATTAGTCAAATGAAAATGTGTTTTGGAATAATTATGTTATGACTGTTGCATCATTAAAACATACTGGATCAAGACCAGCTGGTGACCTTCCATAATGAATATTTAGCAAATAAATAAGTTATGATAACATTATGGTGTTTTACGCTAAGTGTATTTTACAAAATTAATACAACAAAGCACTTTGTGTCCATCTGTGCTGTGATATATTTGTCAATTTCTGCCTGCCATGTTTCCATTTTCCTTTTTTTATTTTGGCGCAATGAATCACAAGACACTGTAATATTGCTTGTCTAGTGACCATTGGTTGTTCACTATATAGTGACTAGGTAGTGATTCCGAACATAGCCATTGTAAATCAAGCTAACATTCTCATAGTGTGTTTGTGAGTGTGAACTCCTACCGTTGCTATCAGTCTGCCAAATCAAAGTCATGCTGTCAACACTCTGCATCACTAGGCTTTCAGGCCATTTAGAAAGTTGGAACCTGCATCCAAGCTTGAACAGCAGAAAGATCAGGTGCAAAAAAAAAAACTAAAAATAAAAATAATATTTATATGCAAATGATATTCAAATGAGCTTGTGTAATCTGATTGCGTGTTTATACACTGAGCTGCGCAAATTAGAGTTCATGTATGGATGGGGCTAGCGTTGTTTACTCTTGCTTTCGATGAGTGCTTTAATCAAAGGAGAAACATGTCACAGTTATTATATGAACACATAATGACTTCTGAAATTAGTGTTGTATCAAACTAAAGGAAAGTCAGTGAGTCAATGTACTATGGGTTGTCCGGTTCTTTGACAAAAAAAGATGTCATTCACTGAAGACGCCTCCCTTCTCCCAAGTGGAGAAAAATCAAATCAAAATCAAATGATCATTAAGCTGCTGAGCCCATTTGAACCCTGTTGCTAACCAAAACAGCAGCACCTACCGAGGCACGTACACAGTTTTGGTCTCACAGAAATGTAGTAGTATACAGGATTAAAGTTGATCTGAGGTTACGCGGCGATTGCGTCTTTCACGACGATTTGCCTTCACTCGTGAACACTCCGCAATGTTTTTGGCGTCCATGTTTATGTTCCGTGGAGCCACGCCCATTCTGATGACCCTAGCCTTGTCTGCCACGGTTCTTGCCGTTTCTGAGACATTCTCCATAATAGTACTTCATTTTAACCATGTAAATGCTAAAACTCTATTTTTAATATACAGTAGTTAAATATTAATCTAAAGCACAGGTGTCAAATTTATGTGGCCCACCAATGCAAATAAAGTATATCGACTTCATGTTTCTGGTTAAATGCCATCCATCCATTTTCTATACCGCATATCCTCATTAGGGTCGCAGGTATGCTGGAGTCACAGCTGACTTTGGGGTACGTCCTCGATTGGATGCCAGCCAAGCACAGAGAGAGCAAGCAAACTTCACACAGGAAGGAAGGAGCCCGGATACAAACCCACGACCTCTGAACTGTGAGGTGGTCGTGTAAACCAGTCGTCCACCGTGCCGCCTTTTTGCTACTTGGATTTGTTCTTTTCATTTTGGCAGAAAATCTGCACCGAAATTTCACAGTTTTTCATCACTTTAATGGGTTTTACAAATGGCTATTTTTTATCAAATCCCTTCGTAACATAAACTGGATCGGCAGTATTTTCCATGACTTCTGATTTCAAATTAAAATGTTTGTTAAAATGTATACAAAATAGGGCAGTTGTGTATATGTAATTATATGATGAGGAGATAATACATTTATATGGTCATAACAGTCCTCTGACAGCAACCATAACCATAAATGCAATATGCCACGTGACCAAAATGAGTTTGACACCCCTGACTAAAGAAAGCATATTCGTTGCAATTTACATAATCCGAATCCATGCATGGAAATTAAATTTGCAGGGTGAACTATGCCGTTTAAAGTTAAGTTTGCCAAAGTAATCCAGTTCTGTGTGTAAAGAGTCAAAATATAATCAGCATTCCATTCCAATTGCTGGAAAAACGTACACATTAATGACCAAAACAATCCCCATGCAGGCTGCTTTTTATCTTGAGCAGGCTTCAATTATGCGAGCTAATCCGGGCATATTTCCTAAGGGAGGCATTGACATAATTGGCAGCAATCTGCTGTGACATTGACGCTTGTCTTGCTTTAAAATGACTCGACACAACTGAGGAACGGCGGGGCGGTACTGTGGGGTCAGCGCACTCCCTCCCACACACACACACACACACACAAACTTGGCCCCCATAAGAGGGGCCAATTAGCCCAACAAATAGGGCTCTCTGGTGCAGGAATGGTACAAGAGAGCGAGGAAAGCTGCGGACGAGATAAGCGAATTGAGCAAATTTCCAAAGAAGTTGTTCCATTCCTGACAACGCCGTGCCGCCGCATCCGAGTACGCTTACCTAAGAGCATCTCCACTTGTTTTGGGATTCTTCCGCTTGTCACTCAACTTCTTCGGTCAGCTTATCTCCCCATCAGGTTAAGTTAAAATCCCAAACCTCCTCTCCTCCTCTGTGGACCGTCGCGGGCGAAATGGCAGTCCTGTTTTCAGCGACACATTGTGGCTTCCATCCAGAGTGGCGGACTGTACACGTCGCAATTAAAAAGCGCCATGCTCTGCTGGTCCCGATGCCCTTTTTTTCCCCCCGAGACGGCGGAGGGAAAGTGGGATGCTGAGTGTGCGTGAAGAGCAAGTGTGGACTCTTTTGTGTGCGTGAGCATGGAAGAGAGAGCGAGTAAGTGAGAAAGGGGGGGAGAGAGAGAGAGAGAGAGAGAGAGAGAGAGAGAGAGAGAGAGAGAGAGAGAGAGAGAGAGAGAGAACGAGGTTGGCTATTAACACCATGAGCATTTTTCATCTCCCTCCTCTTCCTCTTCCTCCTCCCAGCACAGATTTCTATTCAGGATTCCCACCTGCACATCCCCCCCACCCCCCTCGCCCCCTGAGGACACTCAACTATAATGTCTTTCCTTCCTGGAATTATTTGAAAACAATGACAATGATTTAATAGTCTTCCCTTTTTTCAAGATGTAGCCATGCTACATGGCAAAAAAGGAAGGGCTTTTAAATGTTAAAAGGAAAAATGAGTCATTTGCCTGACAGATGTGTTATTGTTGAGGTCCATATTGGGATGTAATTCATTAGTATTGAATATATCCGCACTCCTAATAAACAGATCCAATAGGTTGATCGCGTGCGGGTTCAAATCAAAACTCCCAACTCAGTCATGCACATGAATGTTTTGAGGAAATAGGGTAAATGGTTCAATAAAGATTTTACCCTTGTAGTTGGAATGTGTGAAGTGTCAGTCAAAAAGAAGATGCCACCTGAGGTAAAAAGTGCTTGGAAGGGCCGTGATTTACTTTTCAACTGGTAAGTTGATTCCAAAATAGACATGGTGATTTTTTGAACAGTTAAACATGATCATTCAGGGACTGGCTAATTAATTTACTTTCTGTAAACACCACAGTAAAATCTTTAATATCGTTCAAAAATGCACTTGTCCAACGAGCCAAAATATTTGCGGAACTATGTTTTACATACAATTTTGTTACAGTCTGAACAAATCGAGAGTCTGAGCAGGTGCGAAATGCACAATTTTTGACTGTACATGATGGGACATGACTCGAAGGCCATGTTAAAAAAAAAAAAAAAAAAGAGAGGAAAGAATATCTCCTTTGTGGCCGCAGAGATTAGCGAGGGGTGTAAGCGGATGGAAAGTGGTTTGCTCCATACCTGTTTCGAAAGGGGCCCCACACAGAATAGCCCTATTAAACGTCATTTCATTCGCACAGTTGCTCCATGCAGCTAAATAAAAAGGCAATGTTAGTTCAGCTGCAGCAAGGGAATGGGTAGTATTAGTGTGCTTTAATCACAGAGCAAGCGGAATTATGGTAAATGTTCACCTTAATTGACATGGCTTGTCCTCGTTTTGTCTCGAACAAACAGAGAAAAAAAATCTTGCAGAATTAATTGTGTCCGATATTTTAGGGTGTACAGATTTATTGAGCAGATTATATATCGCCTAACGAAAAACTGGAGCTTTTATAGAGACTCAGCTTTTGCTAAGAATTAAAAAGGTATTTTATGTTATTTTCTACTCGCTTTTTAGGTGTGACAAAATTAGGGTTCCAATGCAGCCCAAAGTTGACTTCTGGAAGTTGGGCTGAGGAACTGTGTAAATAATTTTAAAAAATTCTCTAAGACTTTGTGGGAATTAACTACACATTTGGGATCATCTAGACAAAATGTATGGCTAAGGTACTGTATGTAAAAAAATCTAATAAGGAAAATGTTTTCAACATCAGCAGGCCAATCATGCAGGCCAACTAAAAGAAATGATAAAAATGACATTTTAGGATTTCTTTGTGAATAGTACGTCAATTAATAACAATGAATGTTAAATGCAATAAATATCGCATAATAGACTTCATGCCCCAATTAGTTTACTGGTAATGTTAGTTTAAGGACCTCTCTAATGCTGTGAACATTGGCACTTATTCCATAGTTCTGGACTTAAAATAAATTCCCCCCAGAAGACTCAGTAGTAATTTTAACCTTGTTTTCGGATGATATATTTGCTTTTCGGCCAGATTTTAGCCCACCCACATTTTGGTCTCGTCAGCCTGCACGTCAAGTGCAGGAGGCGATTAAATTTATTCATTGAACTACTGCTTATTCTGCAGTGCAATTTTTGCCAAAATTGAAAGTCTGGAAGTTTTTGTTTTTTTAAAGACAATAACAAGTCAAAATAGTGATAATTAAACATTTTTGTAGGCTTGTTTATTTCTTTATTTCTTTATTTAAATCGATTAATCGTCCCGCGATCCTAGTGAGGATAAACTGTAAGGTAATTGGATGGATGGATTGATCGTATCGATCGTTCCTCAACCTTTGAGAATAAATTCTTTGTGAACAGAACTGCTTGGACTCCAGCCTCTTTTTCCTGTTGGACTTCGACAACTTTTCAGCCCCAAGGGTCTTAAGAAATTTTTGGTATTGGAAAATGACCTAAATTTTCACAAAGTCAAAGAAGTTGTAGGTCTTTGGAAAACCCCAACAACCAACTTGTAAAATAAACTACAATGACCAACCAGCACAAGCTGTGTGACCGTTCCTACAGGGTCATTGGCAAACTTTTAAGTATGAGTGACCATGGCTAGAGGCAATTATCTGACACACGCAAAATGCCAATATGGTTGTGATGATGACAAAACGAAGTTGCAACAAGCAAGACATTAAACACTGGCGACAGCATTAATTTAATATTATTAGGAGCGGCTAAATACGTGCGTTGAGCTCATGGAATGAGACAGCCTCGTACATCAACATTAGACGTGGCCATTGTATTGGCTGGCGTTAGCTCATTACAGGTTTTTCTTTGGAGTAACGGCAGCGAATGAGGGTGATGAATGGCCTCTTGTCAAAACAGGTGTGCAGGAAAAAAATAAGTCAGAAGCATCTCTTCTGGAATAGTAAATATATGCTGAATGAATATGACCTATAATCTAAACACATGGGAGATCAAATATGAGGTGTATGTTAAATAAGTTTTGTAATATTTTAAATAAGTAAGAGCCATTTGACTGTTCTTTGCGTTATGACTGCCTGTCTCTGAACAAAAACCTCCAAATAAAAGTAAATGAGATTGTAAATTGGTTAATCTAATCAAATTTCATACAAAAACTACATTATCATATTTCCACAAATAGTGGATGGGGACATTTATTTACTTATCTACCGATGGACGGGTATCTATTTGGTGGAATGCATGTTTGTAATTGGAATAATATACCATGTTACCAACATATTAGCATTTTTGTCAAGGGAAATTTACGTTTAAAATTTGATAGGAGCAAGTTAAGTATTTAATGTCTGTGAGTGTACAATAGTATCTATGAATTAAAATAGAGTACAGTCGCTACCGATTTTTTTTTTTCTGGTGGGAAAAGGGAGGCGTCTATTTGAGTTCCTCGTTAACAGTAGCGGTGAAGCTATTGAATATTTTTAGAATCAAGGATTCTAACAATTAGCTTATCGATCAATCGCATACAAATTGATTTTGCATTATTAAACAGAATAACATGCATGTATGGTGCAGCTAGTAGTGTCTGTGACTTTGAGTGTAAGGCTTTAAAAGGCGGGACCTGGCCTGTTGAGTGATGTGGGCGTCAGCGAATGAAAATGTACAGTTGGCTGGCTGTTAACTGGCTAACTTGTTAGCCAGCCTGCTGGTTGAGTAATTTGGCATGAGTGGCAGCTTGTGTTTGTTTTCTTACCATTTGCTCAATTGAGTGATCGAAAGTGCATCGAGATTTTGCGTCAACATTTTATTGTTTACTTCATTTATTATTTATTCAATTAACCATTTCAGCCCTAGCTAACGTCTTTAATGTCTGTGGGTCAATAGCATAGAATAGCATGTAAGATTTTATTTTTTTTTTTTTTTTTTTATGATTACAGTCATTAACTTGCCTGGTGGGAAAGGGAATCGTCTGTTCCGGGGAAGTGTTCATTTGTCAAAAGTAGAAGATGCACCCACTATTTAAGGAACTATGGTAACTAATATTATTCATTTGTATTTGTATGATTCAGTAGTGGTGACTAAAATTAAACCAAGCCACTGCCATTATAAAATATTTTCGTCAGGAAATGGTTAGCTGAGTGAGTTTCATTTAGCTTACCACAAAAAAAAAGGACAAATTAAATGTAAAAAATGAGCACTACCTGTCCCGACAACCTTCGCCAGTCTGCGTAGCCTCCTCTGGTGCGTCTTGCCCTTATAGTGGATCTGGGCCTGGGCTCCAGAGTTGAGTCGGATGCTGCACACCTGGCACACGGTGGCACTGGTGCTCCCTTGACGGCGCTCCCGCTTGGCCCTTGGCGACACTTTCTTCTTGTCTTCATTGTCCTCCTCTTCCTCTTCCTTCCCCTCCTGACTCTTGGCAGGAAGGCAGGGACACTTCATATCTGTGGTGGGGAAAAGTTGAATTGTTATGAAGGAAATAAGATTGTGTGTGTTCCTCAAAAGTCGAATTGAGGCAACTGAACTCTTCGTGGTTGTTGAAGAAGTTTTAACTCTTATCCAAAAGGCATTGGGTATTAATATATTTCTGGGCAAAGAGGAAGAGGACCACTGGATGGATCGATAGATAGATAGATTTGTCTAGGTGTTGAGAAGAACTGACAGAAATTTGAAAGAGGTGTGAAAGAAACCATCTAGAAAGGCTATTTCGAAAACAGAATCGTCTGCTTCCAACAATGTGCTGACACCTCGCCGCAAAAGATGGCCTCACTTCACGGCTCAAGTGGCCACTAACAAGCCATTTCGCCACCAGCCAGGTGAACGACCAGTCGTAACGGATAACGGCCATCCAACGCCCACACCGGACGACAACAACAAACTCCAAATCACCCAGATGTGACCACGCCCCAGGGCACAGCCATAAATTCTCCACACCGAAGATTTAGAACTGAGAAACCTTTTGGATTATAGTTGAAACATATTCAGCAACCAAGAGGACTCCAGTTGCCTGAGCAGGATCTACACAGACATTGTGTGTGTGGTATGTCACTAAAGTCTCCACAGGGGGGCAACATGACTCCACAGGAGGTAAAATACAATGGCGCCATTACCATGATGGAGAATGCTCATGGTGACCATTTGTTTCCCAAACAAAGATATCACACAAGAGTGATTGCTTAAGACTTAGATTTATCCGCTAATAATCTGTGGTCTGCGCCACCGTGTGAGCAATACAGCCAGTAGAGTGAGCTGAACATTAACTGCTAATAAAAGGCCTATACAGTATCTCTGCCACGTGTCAGGGCAATATATCATGGACGTACGCAGTCAGCTACAGTGTGAGTCCAGCACTCCAGCCGCTCGAGCTTGTGAAGTTTGGAGTTTAGAGAAAAAAGATAGTTAGCTGTCATATGCTTGTCACTTGTATTATATTGTGTATTGTGTGTTGTATATTATTATATTGTGTGGCAGCTAATGCTAAAGAACAGGAAATTTTGAAGTGCATGAGCGCCCCTCCTCACTTGTCATTAAAACATTTTAACGCAAAAAATGTCTGTAAAGTAAATAAAGCTTTATGACAATATTCCAAATGTGATTGATCTCAATGGAGAATTTTTTGTTTTCACTGTTTACACTTAAGAGTGAAATGTTTCTTTGCGAGCGAGCCCCCAATGTCCATAATGGCTTGATGGATTCAAGCTTCAGCATCCACTGACAATGTGCCAGTATTGGCCCAAGTGGAATTCAATTATTTGTTTTAACAATCTTCATCTGACAATAGCTACAATTAAACCCCCCCTGCTTATTTGATATTTCTCGCCGTGCCTCAATTAAAACATCTCCCTTGATTTGCAAAAAAAAAAAAATCAGTATGTGGAAATTTCAATTTGGCCGCCGGAGACATGAAAGCGGAATGGAAATCTGTTTCCGCTGGAATTTATCTGCCTCCGAGCAGCGACGCGGACTTCAAAAGCCAGCAATCCGTCACCAGGATTAATTTGAGGGATGCTGCGGACTGCCATCAAGCAGGCTGCTGCACAAAGATGGTGACAGAGTAAAAGTTGGCAGTTTGAGGCAAGCAGCTGTTCATTTAGACCTCAGACACCTAAGCTATGCAGTCAAACATGAGACCTTTTTTTCTTTGTATGCCATCCATTTGCCACGTATGCTCTCTAGGGTCGCGGGTGAGCTGGAACCCATCCCAGCTGACTTTGGACTGGACTGTTCACCAGCCAGGGCACATATTGAAAGAAAATCATTTACATGACAATTTGGAGTCTTCACTGAACCGATCATGCGTGTTTTTGGAATGTGGGCGGAAGCTGTAATACCCCGAGAAAACCCACACAATCACAGGGAGAAACATGTACAGTATATAATTATTTGGGTGGGGATGTATATGATGCGTACATGCATTGTTTTGGTCTTTGTGCGTAAAAATGTATGTATGTATGAATTTCCTTGTTGATAAACTCAAGACCAGGCCAATTTGTAGTTGTTTTTTTTTTAGTTTTTAGTTTGTTTCTCTTTTGCACTTTGTGACATTGACATTATGTTAAAAGGGGAAACAATATAAGCCTTAGCTTTAGTCTACACCTTTTGGTCTTTTGAGTTATGTAAAATTTTGTATTGAATACCCATTTGTGGAATGACCACATATATTACACTACTGTAAACTAAAATAAGAGTATTGGGGAGGTTAATGGGAGGGTGGTGAAGATTAATAAGTATCTAGGGAGGCTCATACACCTTTAAAATAGAAACATTCAAAGAAATGTGGTCGCTGCTTCATAGATTTCAAACAGCTTAAAGCAAGCGCTTGAACTCTTTTTGCTCGCAAGTCAAAGCACAAAATTAGTTTTTCTAAAAATCTGTCGTATCTCAAAAAATGGGTCCCTCATACGTTGAGGTACTAATGTATTTGTTTTTACGTGTTTTAAGGCATTCGACCTTTGAGGTTCCGCATTGCACATGCATGCACTGGCTGCCTGCTGGCATTATCATGTCTCTAAATACCAGATTAAAGCCAATTGCATAAAGCTGAGGTCATAAAGGCTCATTTATTTCTCTATCTGCCATTAGTGAGTGTGAACTGATAGCCAGCATACAAGCAGAAGTCACGACCACAACACGATGCACCATGCAGTGACCACGGAGAAAAAGTATTGTGGTGGTTGCACAGAATTTTTTGCAACCTCGCTGAGTGACGCCAAGAATAGAGTATACACACACACATACAGGACTCACTTCAACAAAATACAGCTGTCTTCTCAAACCCGACAGTCAGAATGAATACTGAGAAGCTTGATTAACGCAGAATGACAGGTGGACTATAATTAAAGTTGTCGCTAGGCAACCGTTTGGCTTTTTGTGAAGAGCACGAGTTTGAAACCTCCGTCACACACAAATGGCAGCTCAATTATGCTGTAATTTGAGCACAAAAGGCCAAGAAATGGAACAGTTTCTAGTGAATGTGACTCGCAAATACAGCATTCACTAGCTGCTGTCAATATGAGATTGTCTGCAATGCTGGAAAATGAAAAGCCCTCAGTTAGATACACAGGCACTATACATCCATCCATCCATCCATCCATCTCAGTGGATATAAAAACTACACACCCCTGTTCAAATGTTCGTTTTTTTTTGTGCTCTAGAAATATGAGACAAAACCTTTTCCACCTTTAACCTGTACAATTCAATTTTTTAAAAAGTACCTCTTGATTAACTCCAAATAAAGTTCAGATGTTCTAGTTGGCATTTCCTGACATTTATTTGTTTGCTTTCTAGCAGAATCCTGAAGATTTTGTGCAAACACTGACTGGTATTCAAACCGTAGGTCAGTGGATTTAAATTTTACAGTGAGGATAAGCGGAACGGAAGATGAATGAAATGAATGAACGCACTGTACTTATTTTTACACCCCAATGAAGAACGTAAATATGTGACTTTAACATTGCCTGTGTAGTTAACAGTTTTTATGACGGTGACAAGTGGTCCTTGTGTCAAGGTCATTTACAAACTCAAATACAGCAGTGATTCACACTGTTAGATAAGTGAGTGGGCGCTGTTAAGTGTGTGCATATTTTTAGTCACTGTTTCCACCGGGGCTCTCAACACTGTGTTGTTTATTTGTACACAACGCAACCGTTTGTATTTATTCGCATAAGATGGGACACACATTTTAAAGACGCGACACTCGACTGTATCATGTACGCGCTGGCCCACTGGGGGTGTCCCACCGCACGCATCTGTCCCGGCTTGACATCCATCTGGTGGACACCTCACAGTAGTAATCAGCAGATAACACACAGCACTGTGTAGCTGGAGATTAGCTGCAGTGTTAAACAAAGAGGCTGAGCAGGTTTGTGACATGCCAGCTCTTTAATTAGACCCCTGCTATCTGACAACACACACACACACACACACACACACACACATTTGCTTTAGTTTAAACAGTATAAAATATCTAAACGCGGTGGAGTAGTGAGAATTTTTTTGATGCAAAGCGATTGCGGTATTGTGTCTGTTCAATCAGGTCACTATTTTAGGATATGAGGTATACAACATTTTGCTCCTCTTTTACTCCAAAATACAACATGATTGATTGAATAATAGTATCATTAAAAAAAAAATAAAAGCTTCTATAAAAACTAATGTTGACTTATGCATTAGTAAGTAAATAACATAAATAATGAAGCAGAGTATATATATTGGATGTTTAGGATTTGAAATGACAACCATTTAGATTTATTCCGCTGAAATGAAAAAGTAAATATTTTTGAATGTACTGTGGTGTTGTTTAATTAGAAAAACAACACTATAATATTTTACATTCTAAAAAAAAAGTAATTAAACAAATTTTTGACATTTGTTTGCTTTAATTCAATGGACATTGTGCTGCTCCTTCTGGTGTGCCTGCTATGTCCTCCTGGGCCGTTCTTGGCAGAGGACGAAGAATATATTCCTGTGAGGATTGTTAAATTATTTGTCTATGTGTGTTGCTCCAATGTTTGTGTTCAATATCCCTTTCCTAAGACAAAGCTATGTGTTTGTTTTAAATACAGGTGTAATTATCTTCCTTTTATGTTTAATTTGGCAGTAAACTTCAACTTGGAGTGGCAATAAAGAACATTTTTCACATGGCTACTTGTAGTGAAGTGAACAATACAGCGCTTGTATATAAAGTTAAAAAAAAAAAAAAGACGCAAGTCGGGTCACTCGTATGTCAAGACTACACTGTATTTTTTAATTATTTTTTTATTTCCCCCCCCCTGTATTTTTTAATTATTTTTGTATTTTTTTCCCCCCCATTTTATTTATGCTGAGGAGTCCAGATTATGTGGTCATATCAGACAGGGTTAAATAGCAAGAGAAGAGTTCCTGCTGTGCTGGCTACCCAGTAACAGGACACACAGCAGGGGATACGCGGGTGGAAACCTCACGGTGGCGAAAACCCTTGGCTAGTGCCCAGCAGAGTAAAGGACGTGGAATTGAGCCAAGGACGAGAGCGGCGCGGCGGGAGCCAGGAGATAAGAGGTTAGCGAGGCAAAGACAACCGACACAAAGAGGAGAATGTGTTTGTCTTGTGATAAACACCCAGGGGAAAATATTCAGACAAGATAATTTATATTGGAATGCAAATATTGCGTATAGCAGTCAAGACACACAATGGCTGATGGTTAAGACAATTTGAGCAAAAACCGGGTAAGGAAAAAGTGCAAGAAAAAGTGTAACATCGGACTTTTTTTTTTTTTTTTTTTTTTTTTTTAACTGCAGGGCGGGACTGCACTCTAACCAAGGACAACAGCAATTGTGGGCATCTGTCACAGACCATCTGGGTGGACCCTAAGGCTGCTCAAGGGATGTGACCTCTGTTTAAAGTGGGACACACAGTCCTTAAACTCTCACTGGCCACAACATTAGGAACACCAATACAAGATCTGAATCAAAAATTGACAATTGAAATTGAAAATTGACAAAAGATCATTTACAATGGCTGTTTACGGAATCATTCCCCATTACCTACTCGCTACATAGGGATTTTCATATAGTGGACTACAGTGAACCCTTGCAATATTTGCGATTCGGCATTTAATAATTTTGTAAATAGTCGCTGAAAGATTTATCTATTCGCTGTTTTTGTGCTCAGGCCAAAGCATCCATCCATCCATTTTCTGAGCCGCTTCTCCTCACTCGGGTCGCGGGCGTGCTGGAGCCTATCCCAGCTGTCATCGGGCAGGAGGCGGGGTACACCCTGAACTGGTTGCCAGCCAATCGCAGGGCACATAGAAACTAACAACCATTCGCACTCACAGTCATGCCTACGGGCAATTTTAGAGTCTCCAATTAATGCATGTTTTTGGGATGTGGGAGGAAACCAGAGTGCCCGGAGAAAACCCACGCAGGCACGGGAAGAACATGCAAACTCCACACAGGCGGGGACGGGGATTAAACCCCGCACCTCAGAACTGTGAGGCTGATGCTCTAACCAGTCGTCCACCGTGCCGCTCAGGCCAAAGCAATAAAAAATATTATTTTGGCACCATCTTGTGGAGTCTCGGTGTTTTTGTTAGTTTTAACTCTTTGATAGTGTTTTTCCATCTGCATTTGACATGTCCTATTGCGCGTGTGGTGATTGAATGCACCTCGCGTAAAGTCAAAAATGTAACTGAAAGTATGTTTCTGCTTTTCTTTGTCGTTACAATTTGCCTGTATTCCCTAACATTTATTATTGTGGGTAAATACAAATAGGTGAGTTGAATAATTTACTGTATACCGTTTGTGTAAAGTGCTAGTGCGCATATTTGTTTGCCCCTGTGTGATGTCACGTCATTTGCTGTTCGCGTGTTATTTAGGCTAGTATGTTAGCTCATACTTTCGATGACCCCCATGTGAAACTGGTTTACTTTTGTTGAATAATTTAACTACTTAGTACATTCGTGTATGTAACATGAGTTCATAATTGTGTACATGTTAGACGCATGGTGTTATCATTATCTACATTTTTCATCAATTTTTGACAAATAAACCCCTCCCTCAAATATTTCGGTTCATAAACAAAATATACATAACACAAGTATAAATATAAATACAATGTGGGGGGGAAAAAAGAACTTTGACCGTAATTGAATTTGAAATCAGAAGTCATGGAAAATTGTGGCATGCACCTATTGTTCAATTTATGTTAATATGGAATATGGTGATGCTTATAAGGTGTGTTAAAAGTGAAGAAATGTTCCAATTTCAGTACAGGTACATGAAATAGACACACTTTATTTGCTTTAGAGGGCCACATAAAGTGTTCCAGTGGTTCGGATCTGGGCCCCGCGCCTTGAGTTTGAGCTCTGCGGACTATACCGAGGCGAGACAAATGACCCGGAAGACCACCCTGAACACACTTTTATGAGTCATCGTCATTAGTCATCCCTGCCTCCATGTTTGCTTCCACTCACCACCTATCGCTCCACATGGAAAGCATACGGTCCGCTTGGCATGCCATCCGTTAGTATTTGTTACAGGTTTTAGGCGGCGAGGAAATACCTCGGAGCTGAATCTAAGCATCCACTTATTGAGTGGGATGGAGAGAGTCAGTCATATTGCGATAAAAGCGTTGCATCCCTCGCAGAGACGAGACATGTCATATGTCCACGCTCGACGCATCCATTATCAGCGTGGCACCGTTGCCGTTCCGGGAGCTATCAAGGAGCGTAGACGGGGCAGGAAGTGTCATAACCCTGCTATGCTCTGAGATTGTTTCCAAATGTAAACGCGCGTTCACACCCTTGTATCCCTGGAAACACTTGAATAGGTCTTGGCTGAAATTCCACGCATGGCTTTTTATAGCCAACTCTCTCTGGGATTTACATATTCAGAGCTAATAATGGAGCCGGTGTATTTATTGCTCAGTATTGACATTTAGCAGTGTGATGTTTGGAGCGTTAATGTGTCTACGATTAATAATAGGATATGCGGTCACCTTTCACATCAGGCACACCTGCTCAAGCTAATAAGATACAAATATACAGAATGAAGGACTACATTAACAATCAACTGGTTACTATATTTAGTTACATAATGTCGCTCTCCAACAACAAGCACATATTTCTAAATTTAGTGAGGGTTTTTTCATATCTCAACCCCAAAAATATCCCACATTTTTTTATGATGATTATTATTTTTTTTAATCACAAATTTAAAAATTTTTTCAATCCGAAAAACAACCCCCCCCCCCAAAAACAATTTTGTTTTTATTTCGGACATACTGTATGAAATAAAAAAACACACACACAAGCATGTATCGGAAAATGTTGTAGTTTTTAAATTTTTCATTCCCCCTTAAATATCCAAACAATTTTGATTCATGCTTTTTGTTGGAAAGTGACAGTAAATGGGGCCAAATGAAAGGGAGCGATCCTGTGCACACCTATACCACTGCAAATTTGAAAAATAAATATACAAATACATGAATCGAAAATAATGTATAACAATAAAATACATAATAAAAATAACAGTTGTGAAGGCAGAATTTTTGATGAATCTTTTTTAGTCATTTATAACATCCAAGGGTACCTATTGGTCTGGCCTGAGAGCGTATATCATAGTGTAAGCGAATTTTGGAACACTATGTAAAAAGGTCCTTTCCACTCAAAGAAAAGAAAATACATATTGTCACAAATCCATTTGTCTTGTTTCCCTGTCAGATTTGGACAGTGTGCTACGCTTCCATGCTTGCAAGACTATGCAACAGTAACCACGTACCATATAAATTCATACACTGTCAGACATCACTGAGCCAAACTGATTTTTCCTGTAAGCCTCCTTTTTTGTTGAAGCCATCCGAAACCATTATGAGGAAATGTGGGTCACGTCTTTATTTTCAGTGTAGAAGGAAGGGAAGAAGGAAGGAAGAGGCGGATGGAATCTGACTGGATGACGATTTCCTTGAGCAACACACAAAGAACAAGCGCTTTGGACTAATTCCACTGTATGTCAAATGAGCACTATCTAACATGCGTTATGGTCCTTGACACGTCTATTAACATTAGATGCACCTGTCCTCCACATTGTATTAAAAAACAACTATTAATTAGCAATGTTATAATGAATGATTGTGGTTGTTGTTATTATATCTTCAGTTGGGCACTTACTCTACCTTACATTGAGGAGCTAGCCGTTAGCATCTGCTCAGCCACTGCCAATAACGACCCAGGCCTTATCGGCATCATCTTGAGAAGTTTACCACACTACTTCCTCTGGCGTGAACCCCGCAAAAAGCTTTGACTGCCTGTTTCAACCGCTTCTGGAATCTTCCATCACGCCGCTGTTCACCGGCAAGCTAACCGGCTATCAGCTAGCTACTCCTCAGCTAACGTGGTGTTACGGAAGAGCAGAAAAATATGTCATGTTGTTCCAATCCATCCATTAGTCATTATCCAGAAGATGAAATTACTTTACCCTTCAGTAAAAAGATCATCACCAAGGTGAAGAAATCCAATACAGTATTTTTATTTTCTGGACCAAATCATCCCAACGCTAGATAAGATCACTCACACTCACAGAAAGCCATCCATCCTGCAAATGTCTTATCAATGCAGACTCCTTTTAGGGACGTGACAGGCTAAATTGAATAGATTTTTTTAATTAGGTTCACTCGATGGGTAAATGGGCTTAATTGCCTCAATTTTCGCACTGGCTCCTTCAGGTGGCTCGGGTTAAGCACAATATGCATTGCTGCTCCCGTACACAAAGCAGTCACATCGAATCACATTCTTATCAGGAATGAGCAGATTATTGTAATTAAAAGGCAAGGTAGGTATTATGCTCATATCGAGATCGGATCCACAGCATGACTGGTAGGTTTTATTTGTGTACAAATAACTACAAGGAAAGACTTAATAAAATACGTGAGGAAATAAACAGAATTAAAGCATACCAGCATGGTGCAATGACAATACTTCTGTTTTGCAATTTAGCGTTACCCAACTGTGTTGTATGTGCTGTCTATATGTTGCTCTGTAAATTGTGGCTTCCATGGAAGTAAATATTTGTATTTTCTGGGTGTAGGCATAGCTGGCTAGCTAACTGCAGGCTGCAGTGGGAGAAATTGGACTAGTTATAATAAATAAGTAACTTGCAATTGTGCCGTATAACCACTAATGCGAACAAAGGCGTTCTCAAGTTCTTATATAGTGGGGGAGGAGCAACTTATGCCAGACACCGAAGCGCGTCAATGCCCCGCCCCCAAAATCAGGTAAATCAATTTAACGTGATATCGTCACATTTTAATTTAGTTACAGTACAATGTATTTAGAAACAAATAAATGAATTCTGAATGTATTTACTGTTTACTTTCACGTCACTACTCGATGTAAAGAATTGCAAAGTGTCTACATGCCTTTTTTTTTTTTTTTTTCTCTAAACATGAGCGTTGTTCCTATCGGATACACATATAAAATCAAATGTATAGGCATTAATAGGAATTAGGCACTTCAACCTACAATGTAAATCTAGCCAGATGAAAGATGATGATATGAGGTCATTTAACAAAAATAGTCTACCTTGCTGCCTTAGTGTGATTCAGTCATGAGTGGGGGCAGAGGGGGAAAAAAAAAAAAAAAAGCATCACAAAAATCAGCAGAGCAGTGAATGCAATAATGGCTCCGTAATTTAACGGCCATTAAATTTGGACTGCAGGGCGAGTCTTTTGTGTTGGGCAGGAATGGTTTTCAAAAAGGCAATAGAACTCGCCGTTTAATTGCAAAATTAGTTGAATAGAGGGCACCTGTCAATTTTTCGAGCAACGCTGCACGCCTACTTTTATCGGAATGTTTTTTGTAATTTTTCTTTTTTTTTGTCTTAACGACAAATAATAATGTTGCAAATTTCTTCTGTACGGAATTAGGAAAAAAGGCACCCACAATTCCCATTCGTTGCGCCTCATTTTTCCACCCTGGGCTTCAGTCAGCAGCAGAGGTTTATTTGCCCCCCCCACCTCCATCTTTGCTTGTGAGCAGCAGAATAAAGATGACAGTTATCAGTGCTCAGGCAGGCTGTCGTGTGACTTGTAATGACACAGCCCAAAGACGAGCCATTACAATCTCTGAAGGGAGCCTCAACACAAAAATCCATTTTGGCCGTGTCTGAGGTGGGGGCGCGAGTCTGTCTGCGATAAGCCGACGCGCCGTCTCTGTTTGCAATTTCGCGAGTCGCACACTCCATTTGGAATGTAGTTTTGGAGATAACAAAGACAAAAGTGGATTTTTTTTTTCATGTTAATTTGAGTAATTATCCTTTTTTATTTGGTATCCTACCATCAAGACATCTGGGGGGGGGGGGATTTTGCAACGATGGCTGGCGGCGAGGCACACGCCATGACAGAAAATGGCGGCTCGAGGCACACGGGTGGACGCACAATTCCATCTTCGTGTTTCTCCCACGCATATTTATACGCGCCAATCCTTTGTTTGCGTCATTTAAATTAAACGGCCAATGCAGGTAAGAATCCACGTCAACAAACATAATGTGATCAGCATGGGCGGTGAGTGTATATACGTGGCGAAGGGGGTTGGCGGGGCGGAGTGTAAGGGGGGGGGGGGGAACACTGCGGCTCAAGCTGCTCCCTTCGCAATCCTGTTCCACTTGGTTAGTCTCAATTTCACAGATGATGTTCTTCACCGAGACCGAGGCTCGAAGTCAAACGCGAAAGCACAGACGAGGCGCAGAGAAAAATTCAACTTCATCACTACTGCTTGGCTCAGAGGTCCTCGGAGAATGTCACTTTTTGTTCAGGGCTGGGCGGCGAGGAATGCGGAGCTCCACGGCGAGCCCCGAGCAACGACACGGCGGGGACACGTACACACGACTAACGGTTACGTAATTAACCTTTTTTGGAAAATCTAAAATACAGCCTTCTAAAAGAAAAAAAAAACTATTACTATAAAAATGTATGTGTAGAATTAAAGTCTTACTAAACAGCATTTAGTAAACACCTTACCCCTAATAGATGCCTGGCACTCTGCAGTTTATATTTACATATATTTTAATATATAGTATTTAAATTTACGTATCCTTATCTATTTATGGAAAATATATTTTGTCAATGTAGATTAAAAATTCTCCAAAAGACTTACTGAAGAACATAGTGTATTTCTTCAAATAATGGTCTCCGCTCTTAAAATAAACGGACACCGCACCTCAAACAGATACCTCCCCTTCTCGGCGCAGAAAGACCCATTATAATTCTGACATGTGCCACCTTCAGAGCATACGTGGCATCTGTAAAGCTGCAGTTTATAGTGGACTTTAAAGCGAAAGTGTACTATATATATATATAAAACAGTCAATTCTATTCAATCAGCAGCCCAAATACTCACTTAACACCAAAATCATCAAACATTCTTCAACATTGTAATTTTTTTTTTCAAATCCTTGAAACCACTTTAAATAAACAGACCCAGACTAAATTTCACGTTTCATAACGATTGCGATTCAACACAATCTCCAACACACACACACAAAATACAATTAGCAGCGTGAATTTCACACACACATTTTGACACAAATGAGCTGGAAAAAGCCCTGCTGCAGGACTCACAGATATATTTATGATTTCTGAGCAAAGGTATTAAATCCACACTAAAGGATTCATTTGTGAATAAACTCTCAGCGCTAAGCTAAAGCTAAAATGGTCGCGATAAAACAGAAAGACATTCTGTGCTTTGAGAACAAATATGTATATGTGTCATCTTCAAGTGCTGGAGAGCGAGGCCCTTATGTGTGCACACCTACGCCTCAAAAGACGAGCGGCAGGCAGGTGAAGCAGCTGGTGAAAATGACAACATCGCTCCGAGGAGTGGGCAGCGGGAGGCGCGGGATTTGTTGAATCAAGGACCTTTTGTTCACTGGGGGGGGAAAAAAAAAAAGACTGCTTGGCGAACACAGCCAGGCGTCGTTTGGAGCCATTTAGCCAACGCGGAGGAGGACGGGGGACGGGAAGGTCATTTAAAAGAGGATGATGATGTGGCCGGAGTGGGGCGTTTAAGTAGACCTTCTCCGCTTGATTGAACTGCGAGCTCTTGTGCTGTTTACACTACATGTAGGGAAAAATATGATTGAGCAAATGTTTATTGTTGAATATTATTAGTATTTGTGGGTTCAATGTTAAGTGCCTTTCAAAATGCTCTCACAGAGGCCCACGAGCCTTAGGTTGCCCACCGCTGCTCTGCCTAATGCTTCGATGAAGGAATACATTATTTTCCATGTAAAATATTTATTTGGTTTGGTTTCAACATGTCAGAAAAAAAGGCTAACATTTTCATTGTTTTCCAAAATAAAAGTAGATGTTTGCAAATGTCATATTTTGACAAAACACAAAGATAAACAGTCTGCTTTTCATGAAGGATGGCAGAAATTGGATTTGTACAATTTTAAGTTAAGCAACGTCTCTAAACCATTCTTTGATCATCACAATAGTTGATTCATTTGATAATCGACTAGATGTCTTGTCAATTAATCGATTAAATTGTTGCACCTCTAATAAATTACGTGGACATTTTGCTCGAGATTTTTTTGTAGCCGTTTTATGAAATGTAATGGCAAAAAGGTAACAAAAACCAACCCTGCCACAAAATGGATACACTCCTTCAACAAACTCACAATTAGGGCCCTACGTCTGAGAAAAAGGCCAACAAAACCTGCAAAGACAGTTGTTTGTTTGTTTTTTTGTGAAGAAAATACATAGCAGACATCTCACTAAACTAATATTTTACACTTCGTAGTAATTCAGATCTGCTAAAATATTCGCAATACAATCTAAGCAATACATCTCCATTTAATCCAATGCACGTCGATACACAAGACGACTGCAAAATAAAACCATATTGTTGCACGAAAAGCTCTCAGATAGTCAATCAAAACGGAAAATTTCTACTAATTGTAAACATTAGCCAAAAAAAATTAGCATCGTTTTAAAAAAAAAAAAAAAACACGAATGGCTTTAAAGGTAATCCTGTTAATGTAGTAAGCAAGTCACCAGAGAGCGGTTATGTGCATATAAACCCCATTTTAAATGTATTTAAAATAGTTCTGTATTAAGTCATCCAAAAAAAAAAAAAAAAAAAAAAAAGGTTGTCTTGATTACTTTCAGTCCCATCAGTCTGTTTTCCGTGACATTTTGTGATAGTTTTGAGAACATATATTTCAGTTCAAAATAACTAACTACCTACTACTTAATGACATTATTTATTAAAAAATAATAATAATAATAAAAGAAATAAAAATAAAATACACAGAGTAACAAAGTATAAATGGCGGAAAAGTGTGTCGTACCTGCGGGAGGTGGCCCCTCGGCTTCCTCGCTGCTGATGTCCATTTCCTGGCTCTCGACCTGACTGAGCCCGCGCTCAACTGCCTCCGCCTCACTCTCTCCCTCTCTCTCTCTCGCTCGCGCTCGCTCTCTGGCCACTTCCAATATGGCAGCGACGTCGACGTACGATTAATCACTCAAGGTGCTCCTCCGTAGATATCACATTCGCATAATAGATTCTACCTTGAGCAAGTGGGTCTGTAGCTCCGATACGTCAGCACGTCCGCCATATTGGATGTGCCGGATAAGTCAATGGACTGAACAATTTTTTCCCCCACACACACAGTCGTAGGAACCAGATAGGCACCATAAACAACATATACCACTTTTAATCTGATGATTACACATTTTTTACACCTTATAGACCATTTCATAATGTTTGTACACAAAAGGCGCCAGGATACCTCTGGGTAGCATAAAACTGCAGCCCTGAACTCAAACGATAACAAAAACTTGCCAGATATACCCCAATTAGGTTGATGGGTTTTTTTTCTTTCTTTTTTTTTCAATTCCCTTAAAATTTGTCAAAATTCATACAGGAGAACATGGATGAAGAGAATACATCGAGTGGATAAATAGTTGTACAGAGAAGATCGCAAGACGGTCGGTTCATATGTTTAGGATATACTTTAGGGAAGCACCAAACCAACGTATATATATATTTCTTATGTTTTCATTAATCTATCCTCATCAGCTAGCAACGCATAGTGTGATCATGATCACCATAGATGCTGCTTATTAAATGTATTAATATGTGCAGATCGCTACAGATGTGTTTTGCTTGTCGATATCGGCTTGAACAAGTTTTGCTCTGACCAACCGACAACAGGACGGAAAAATGCTGACGTCACCGAGGGCCAGCGCGTTGGTGCTGTGAGGAAGAATTTGAAATCTGATTGGTTAAAGAAACAGTTGCATTGCTAATACTGTGGGGTAGCGTTTCATTTACATGAGCCAACACTCGTGATTCTGAAGGCCGTGGGCAGATTTGATTGACATGGTAACACAGAGGCTGAAATCTGATTGGATTAAAATAATAATAATAATAATAACATTCACATATATGTACTGGAAGCAGTGGAGCCAGGCGAAACAAAATAAGGATAATAGATTGTTGGGAACAAATTAATGCAATTTAATGTAACAAATATTAGAATTTAGGTTGTAAATGTATGTCAGTGCTTCTGATAGTGCCAACCATGACCGCTCACCACATTGACAGGTATGTTAACTGCCATCCAACAATGCTATTACAGCTCTGACTTAGGAGCAATTAGTTGCGCGGCCAAAGGCGAAAGTCTCGTGATACCGACACGTCAAATCCTCCTCAGCTGTCTGCCGTGGGAAGGCCTGCCACCGGCCGTCCTTTGCCTGATCCCACCCACTTGAACCCCCTCACCTCCCTTTACTAACAT
Source organism: Phyllopteryx taeniolatus (assembly GCF_024500385.1). Lineage (NCBI taxonomy): Eukaryota > Metazoa > Chordata > Actinopteri > Syngnathiformes > Syngnathidae > Phyllopteryx > Phyllopteryx taeniolatus. The sequence continues at coordinate 13,606,163 of NC_084520.1, read as the reverse complement.
TGCTGGGCTGTGTTCAAAAAGCACATGCCCGCAGATGAATTCAGCAGTTAACCTGCTTCGGTGCGTTGCGGCTCAGCTGTCAGCCGTTTGGTGATAGATGAACAGTGGAAACATACTTGGAGTTTGAGCATTATGTCCTTCCCATTGAAGTCAGCACATGACCCCAGCGTAAGGCAGCTTACCCTAAAAATAAAGGCCAACACGTGCTTTTGCGGGCGTACACACACAAACAAGGGTCTCTGTTTGGATATAAAATATGACATATGTATGTATAATGTTAAAACCTGCCTCCTATTGAGGTGCATCAAAGCGCGGTTGGTGCATTTCCAGGAAGCCCGATCAGCACGCTTTTAGCATCGTATCTAGCAGCAGCAATTGGCTCCAACATTAGCATAAGTGTTCTTATTAAAGTACATTTTTTGTTCTTCACGTTCCACACAAGTGGCATGCCCACGACACATTTCAATTAAGCCCGTCGCTATAGCAACATTTGCCTCCGCTCCAAAAGACGCCGTGCCTGGTATACATACAAAATATAATTATAAACGCCTCACTTCGAATGAAAGCCTTCATTTCTCCACTAGATAAAAACACAAATATTTACAATTTTCAATGGTAGTGGTTCTTAAACTATTGACACCAAGTACCACCTAAAATACATATTTAGCTCTCAAATTACCACCATAATGACCAACGTTCCAGTTGTTTTAATTTAAAAAAAAAGTCTTATTAATAATATTGTAAGTCATTGTAACATTGACACCACTTAAATATAAAAAAAAAAAGATAAAACTCTACTTAAATAATCATTCAATTAAAATGTATTGCACATGAAAGTTAAATACAAATTGTACCCAAATAAAAGTTTAAATGCAAATATATTGTACTAAAGATACAACTGAGCTATACTTAAGCAGTGATTATTTCGCGTGCCACTAGAGAGCTTTCGGTTGAAATTCCAGGGTGAACCTAAAATGGATTTTAACCTCTACAGGTGAACTTTGACCTTCTCTAAACTTTGCAACGCACGTCCAAAAGCTCAGTGTTTAGTACTTTTTGCACAACTTGCTCTTCTCTAAGAAGGAGATGAACAGCAAAATTCATAAAAGGGCTTCTATGCCTTTCTGTGACTCTTCCAGTCTCTCTGTTGCAACCTGATGATGACTTTTTTTGTGAGTCGTGCATTTTTAATTGACTATCACTTGTAGAAACAAAAAAGCTTTTAAAAAGAATACTATTTATAACATGCTATTGTAGAAATAAAGTCATCTTGCCAGGTACTTTCTGCAAGTAAATAAGTAAATAGTGAGTAAGTAAATAGGTTGCTAGTTGCAAGATGACCATGCGATCGTTCGTGTTTTTAGTGCATTTTAACATTGTAAGCGTCCCCTTTTGACACTCACGCAGGCCTTTTGGTGGCAACACAGTGCGATGTTTCATTATAGATAAGAGACAATTATGATGATGGGATTGTTATCTGCACACACCTCAGAGCGAGGCACAAACTGTGCAATCCAACTGCTGCTACGTCCTCATGCCCTTACTACTCGGTGACAATTCTTCCAGCCCCCAAAAGATAAACAGAATGCATTAGAAGGGGCATTTCTCTAGTTTTTTTGTATTCAAGATTTGTTATTGTATTATTATTTTTTAATGCATTTACTGCCCTAAAAGCTTTGTTGTTATGGCAACCATTATGGCCACTTTTCTGCTTTCATTTGTTGTGCAAATTGGACACAATCATCACCGGCGGCGTACGTAACGAGGTAAAAGGGGTGCGAGGGGTTTCTTCCCGGGTCTTCCGCCGCTGCCATTCACGCAGGCCGAGCATGAAATGAGTTCCTCTCCATGACACATCTTGATTGACAGCTCCACAAATGAGAAATTATTTACTGTGAACAGAGCGGGCCGCCTGCTCTTTGGCAGAGATGCTGCATATCTTGGAGGCGGGTGTGCGAGCGGAAGGTCTGATGATGATGGTGGTACATCATCACAACCACTGCAGCACAGGGGATGGTGGGTGGTGGTGGGGGCCATTATGATTCCCATGGAGACATGACTTGATTTTGTTGCTGGATCCATTATACAGTGGACATTTGAAGCATTTCCAGACATATTATGAAACTGGTACACAATGTATTGGGACAACAAGCAATTTCTGGTAGTCGGTCATGCATTTTGCAGGTATAAAAGATATGAAAATCTATACTGTAGAATCTAAGTGTCCATCAGATACTACTGTTCATATGGTCAAGTTCACACTTAAGTGTTAAAATAAGACAATCCTATATTTGCACTACAGTATTATTAACTTCATGTTAAGGTATTTTAAAGAAGGGGTAGAAAGAGAAGGGAGAAGGAGAAAAAAAGAGAAAAAAACTCTTTAACCTACTAAATCATGTTAACATTTTAATAAAATAATGACATTAAAGATTAGCACACCATTGCTCAGATTAAACACATACATTCAAAAACATATTTCTATCAAAGGAGTTTTATTCATCCAAGCAGTATTTTCAACCTGAGCAATATGTAATTTTTTAATTAGATTTGAATTCAATGTAAAATGAAAAACCTGTTCACTTTATTTTAAAAAGAAATACAATTTAAAAAATAACTTTTTTTAAATTCTAGTTAAAACATTTATTTCTGGTTTGACTTGATTTTTACATTCAGTTAAAATAAAAAACATTTCATAAATATTAATGTTAGGTTTGAATTAGAATTTAAGTAAAACAAAATATTGCTCAGATTATCAAAGCACTCATTTTTGCTGAATATTTTTTAATAGTTAAGCCAATTATTATATTATTATTATCACTCGTTAGGCTGAACTACACAACCTCCCAGATTTTAGTGAGCTGCTGCTATCTAGTGGTCAAATATGTTTTCTACTATAGTATTTCGTTTTATTCAGCTGCACATCCTTAAGATCCTTTTTGGTTTTGCAAAAAAAAAAAAAAAAAAATCAGCATATTCTTCAAGTGTAAAACATTTAATATACTTCATTCAAAAGTCTCCACACCTGTTCAAATGCCTGTTTTTGTGATAAATCCTTTCATAACTTTTCCCACTATTAATGTGAGCTATAACCTCTACAACGCAATAGAAAAAAAAATCATTTAGAGAGGGGAAGTAAAAATAAACAACTGAGATAATGTGGTTGCACAAGTGTGCAAATTCTCTTGGAACTAGAATGTGTCACCCCACCACCCTAGTTTAGTTGCACAGGTTACACATCACATTAAGGGTGGAAAACTGTTTTTCAATTATGTATATTCGTCTCATATTTTTTTTTAATCATTAAAAAACTTGGCATTTGAACAGGTTTGTGTAGACCTTTTATATCCACAGGAAGTAATACTGATCAAACATCCAGTGATGACATTGCAGACTAAAGAGCATAAGCCATAGTTAATTGTCTTGCATGAGCTTTATTATATTTCATGTGTACACCTTATTTCCACAATTCATATCCAAATCACTGATGATGACGACAACCTTCATTAAGACAAACACTCCTGGAAAAAAATGCCTATTTCCTGATGATTGCTGAAAGGGAAGTCAATGAAAGCTACAACACACGGTATGCATACAGTATATAATATATATAGTATTCATGTGTGTATATAAATATATATACTGTGTTTTTTATATACACATAAACATACATAATATACACACAATATACCCACGCGTAAATGGGAAGAGAGACAAAAAAAACAAAAATCAACCACCCCCCAAAACATTTCAAAATAATTGAAGACAGACTGAAAAGAGGAAGTGATGAAAATGAGGAGGGAGGTAGATAGATGGAAGGAGACCAGTCAGAAGGGATCATCCCACTTTGCTTGTGATTCTTGGTTTTAAAAAAAGAGGCTCCAGATAATTTCATCTTAAATTTCAGTTGTAGAGTAGATGAGGAGGAAGAAGAGGAGGGGGGAGGCGAAGGGGCTCTGCCTGTCCTCCAGTGTTTCTTTTCGTAAGTGTTGTCCCCGCGAAGGCTCTAATTGCCACTTCCGCCGCCGACGGCGCCACTACAGCACCGGCTGCTGCGGCTGTGGGCGGCGGTGTCGTTCAGGTTCACTCCTGCGCCGCTGCGGCCCGCTTGGCCGGCGCCCGCCTGAGGGTCATTCTTTGGTAGCTTGTTGGCTGACGGGATAAAAGCACTTATAATCACCTGTTGCCATATTTTTTGTGATATTTGTTTGGTGGTGTGCCGTGAGATTGTTCCCACGTAAAAGATGTGCCTTGGCTCAATAAAGGTTGGGAAACGCTGTGTGGAATTTGAAGTTATCACACCAATTTAACTCGCTGTATCTTATTACTGCAAAAATGTATGCAAAAAATAAAAATAAACATAGACATCGCCTTCATATTTATGTCTATGTGGTATTCTATTAGAAGGTCCAAAAAGTTTAATTCAACATTATTACATAAATAAAACACTTACCAATAGCCATAAAAATATCATTGACATTGAGGCCGGTCTTGGCTGAAGTCTCCATGAAGAGGAGTCCGTTTTCGTCTGCGTATTCTTGCGCCTCCTGAAGATAAGATTGTCGATGGTGTCCATTGAAGCCAAAAGTTGGTACATATTTGTACGTACATTATTTGTTGTCAAATGCACAGCTCTGCGTCATACCTGATGCTCCACCGCTCTTTTGTCTGCGATGTCCGCCTTGTTGCCGGCCAGAGCGATCACGATGTTGGGGTTGGCTTGCCTCTGCAACTCCTTCACCCAGTTCTTTGCGCGCGCAAACGTGTCCTGAAGATCAACAACGTCACTTGCAGTGCTGTCACAACGGTACTTTCACTTCCATGTGCTCCGACTTACAAGTTTTTCAAGATATGAAAAGTTCCATCTCATGTTCATTTTTGCCATAAAATACATATTTAAATCAAAGGGTTAAGCGTAAAAGGTAACATTTAAGATGAAAAAATGAAGTCATTTGTTTTATATTGTGATATATATTGATATCAACTGATATGAAAAAAAATCATATCTGCGCATTGTTGGAATGTCAGTGCTGAACACATATTTTCCATTCAGTAATTAATTTATTCTTTGAAGCACTAATTGATGTAATTGCAATGCCTTATTTTTAGTGAGGTTAGTACACAGTCATATCTATGCTATGCTATTTTACTCATAATTGTCATAATACTTTCAGTGTTTTGGTGTATGGCCTTGGTTTCCTAGCCAAGAATTTTTATTTTGATACATCCCTAATAGCGAAGTGTTGAAAATAGCTTGAGGACTAGTCTATTAACACTCAAAATGATTAGCTTGTGTTGTAAAACTCGGCCTATTTCATCATTCTACGGAAGAAGTGTGGCGTAATTGTCACCTATATAGAAAGTTTTGATGTGTTTTAGACAATAACGAGTGAAAAAAGTAAGGTTAGATACATTGGAGTATGCTTGTTTTGTCAAAATCAATCTCTGTAATGCTTCGTTGCAAGAGCCATGGAGGTAAATCTGCATGCAGATTGATATCTGCCTAATATACAGGGGGGGGGGGTAGTCAGCTTGTTGTTTTAGTTATTGCCTCACTCATGGCTCTAAGCCTTTGAAAAAGAGTTTGGGGAAGAAGACCGAACACAGGCGTTTGCTATTGTGAAGTTAAAGGCTTTTTTTAAGGCCGGTGGCGTCATGTGACTGCGGACTTTGATAGGCATGGCTGGCGCTGGTGACGAGTTCATACCATTTTAATCAATCACAGCATAATAAATTAGCAATTTTTAGGGGATATCAAATTAGCAATTGGACATAATTTTGGGGTGCTGTTGTGTTGATGTGCTGTTGTGTTGATGTGAGTGTGCAACGGTATATGATAACAATATCGTCCTTAAAGTATATATATTGAAAAAAATAAAAATTATACGATACCATGTTTGGGTACTGGCGGTTCTTTTAATTATAATTTTTTTTTATTTCCGAAAAAGTAGTCATTTTGGAGGTACAAAGATTCCACCTGACAGTGACAATATGCATAATTGCGGGTGTTCATGTAGGGTTGGTTCGCAGTGTTGAATTGTCCCCCTCTCCAAATGACATATTTGTACGAATAGTGCGCAAACAGTATAGACGCCGCAGGTGCGACTTACCGTGTTGGTGATGTCGTAGACCACGATGGCGGCCTGAGCGCCTCGGTAGTACATGGGTGCCAGGCTGTGGTAGCGCTCCTGGCCCGCAGTGTCCCAGATCTCGAACTTGACCGTGACGTCGTCCAGGCTGACGGTCTGAGTCAGGAAAGCCGCTAGGAAGGACAACGTACACACACGTTACTATGTGGAAATAAACGTGAATAACTTCTTTTATTTATTTTAGATAGGTATTCCCCAAAATCTTTGAGGCATTTGACATAACATTTTCAAATTTTTCCCCATTTAGTTACACAGATAGCAATAGATACATCTTTCATAACGCACTGATGCCTTGACTTAGGAGTTGCCCAACTGATTTTTCAAGTTCCAAGTTGATGCGTCATCAAGGAGTTTCATTTTAAGACAAAAGTAGCGTTTGGCTGCCATCTTGTGGCATCTTGGTTCCAAGAAACTATGTTGGGAGTGTAGTTGAGCTTCATTTAGACAAATGTAGTGCTTTCCCACCAGCTCATGGCTTTTTGGTGCCAAGAAACTATGTTGAACTTAGTGGAGGAGCTTCATTTAGACAAACTTAGTGCTTTGCATAGGCAATTAAACAAATTTTTTCATGATTAATGGTCGATTACTGGTCCCGGTAGCATATATTTCAGCATAATCCTGACAACTTGATTTCATGCAAGTACAAAGGTCCTTGGACCTATGAATGCCCCTACATACAAGTTTTTCAAGTTATGAGTAGCTTGGTCTATTTTTTGCAGTTGCTTGTTGTGAAGCATTTTAGAAAAAAAATAAAAACCAATAAAACCTAACAAACCTGCGATAAAAAACTAATTAATACTAACTACTAACTAAAGCTCTTACCTCCAATGGTGCTTTCTTGGAATTCGTGGAATTGACCTTTGACAAAGCGCAGGACCAGGCTGGACTTGCCCACCGCTGACTCCCCCAACAGCACCAGCTTGAACTGGAAGCTCTTGTTGGCCGCCGCCGCGCCGTTAGGCCTGCTCGCGCCACCGCGTCCCGCCATTGACACAGATGGAAGAGGCTGTTTACGGATGGGGCGGCCCCGAGCTGGAAAGAAACCAGACTGGCGACTCAGGCACTGGTGGTGAGCGAAGTCGACGATCGGACTCCAGAAGGTGCTGCACATTTCACACACAGCGGAAAAGTCTGATTATTAACTCATATTCAGACTTTAATTAATGTCCTCTTCACAACTTAAAATTGCTTTTATAATTCCAGTACACGAGCCATATGGAATAGTACATACAGTACTGCCTTGACTTATGAATTTAATAAATTTTTGTTCTGTGACCATGTTGTAACTCAACACATTCAAATATCTTAAATCTTATTTCCCCATAAAAATGAATGGAAATGCCATAATCCCTTACAGCGGCTCAAAAAACACCCGAACATTTTTTAAACGTTTTTTTAATAAGAAACATTACACTCCACATTACTGTAATTTTCAAAAACATACAGTAAGAACATAATTTCATAGAATGTAAAGAATTAAACTGTTTGTGCATCGTGCTAATTCAATGGCGATTGTACAGCTCATTCTGGTGTATGCGCATCAGCCACCAGGGGTCAGTATAACACATTCAGAGATACTAAACTTAGATTTAAAGATGCAACAAAGAAGACCAGTACAATAATATAAGTCTTTTTCCACAGCGGATAAAGAACATATATATCTGTTAGGATTGTTGTATGCTATGTTAGCATGTGATGCTACCACTTCTACTCAAATATAAGTTGTTTAAAGGTTTACAATTACAACATTTATGCTAGTTTTATTAGCCCGTCTATGGCGTTTTGCATAGGGTTTTAGCATTAAGCTAGTGGAAGAAAGCTTTGGTTAAATACACATAATACTCGTCGTTTTACGTTTTAAACTAAACTACATTTGGGAGTGGCAATAAACAGATTGAACTTGTCTTCTTTTTTGAAGAACTGCTCACAATCTGCTGCTTGTTTTGAAGTTTGCTAGATAATTTGCTAAACGTTCGTCCGGAAAAGCGAAAAGTCGGGTCACTCGTGAGTAGAGGATGAGGTACCACATTACAGTATATTTGTGCTAGCTGAAATTTTTTCAACATCAAAATATTTAAAAGTTCAACATGTAAAAAGTTAAACATCTCAAAAGCGGTCAGTATAAAACATCTCCAACATCTTCAAAAAAAATGGTGTGGAACATATAGAGGGTTGAAAATTCTACCTCAAGGGCCCAGTCTCACAATGATATAAAAATTATATAACAATAACAAAAATAATCCAATCATAACTAAGCACCAAAATCATCATTTCCATTCATACATAGTTTGTCTATGTCTTCGGTGCCAGTGTCACATGACCAATGGAGTGTAACTAGATTGGCTCGACTTGGATGACTTGTGCAGTCAGTTCGATTGCTTTGCCTGGTTACCTTGATGTTGACCTCTTATGGCATTTCGAATTTTGGAGTTTTAATTTGAATTTAAACCTTTTTTTTTTTTAACAGTGAATTCTTTTTTGACATGTTGACTTGATTTTCCCAGAATTCTTTAAGTACTGTTTTACACAGATTGTTTTACACTGAATTTTCTTTGATGTTGAATTGTCCGATTTTTTTGTGTCATGTTGAATTGTTTTACACATAAATATTTAAAAATGTTTTAGGTTTTTACATGTCAAAGCTTGCTGCTTTGATGTTGATTTTTTAAAAACATTTATGCTGAACAAAATTCAGTGATAGATATTTAAACTCAAAAGTCACAGATATACACAAAGGTTTCCCCACCTCCGTATTAAATACGCTGTCATGTTAGTATTTTTTTTTCTCCGCCATAGTGCAATAATTTATTTCCTCAATCTTTTTCGACACGTTTTCACAATTGTGGCCTAAAAATGCCAATCCTACGATGAATGAATACAAATGTGAGTAAATAAATGCATTTATATTGCGAACCTGTAAGGTATTTACCTTGTGTTCAGTCCAGGAGGTGTCGAAACAACACTGTCAAGTTAGCCGCGAGGCTAAATCCTGTTAGCAGCCCGACTACGTGTCGTCTGACACGAAAAGTTCACCCGAAACTAAACAATCATCACGCCAAAGTTCTTACCAGTAACAAATGCTCCGTCAAAAGTAAGCAGCGACCATGATAGTCTTCCGCAGCACGTTTTTAATCCTTTTCTTGTGCCCAAGTGTTGACAGGTACAACAATAATGTTGCACTTCCGCCTTGTATAACTTCTTCTTCTGCTTCGACTTTCTTTGGCCAAACTGTGCGCTAATTTTACACTACTGCCCCGAACTGGTGGGTTTGGTCATTGCAAATTACAAACGGTTGATCCTGATGTAATCCTTCTAATTATTATATTATATGGAAAGATAGATATTTAAAAAAATAATAGAAATTAATTGAAATAGTCGAGGTAAAATCAAATTATTGAAATTAAAATTAATTAAATTGAATTATCTCCCGTCGCAATTCCTTCCTCAACTCCTGGCCATCAAACGATTGCATAGTAAAGAAGACATTTTACCTTTAACCATTCCAACGGGTGAACTCTGCTTCCAAATAAATAAACACCTTTGTCTTATGTGTTATCATAACCGAGCTAACAACCATAAAACATAGCGTCTTATCTGCGATCCCTCCCTTTTTCTTTCTTTCTTTCTTTCCTTTTTTTTTACTGCCAGGTGGCAATATATGGTTGAAAATAGAAACATTAAAATCCAATTATTTACACCCATTATTATTATTATTATTATTATTACTATTATTATTATTAGATAGACTTGTTCCAAAAAAAAAATAAAATGACTGCAAACCCTCCACCGCCCCCTCATCATCGAGATTAGGCCAGCAGAGAGTTTGTATGGAGGGGGGCTGGGAATATTAATAAAGTTCACCTCGGGGTGGGGGGGAACTTTGATTTTGGAGCCACCAGGCTGTACGCATGCGGAGGCCGAGCTTCTGAAAATGCCAGCGGAGCGCTACTGGGAGTGTGCACAGAACAACAGAGCAAAGATCACATTGGACCCTGAGGGGAACATCACTCAGCGGGCCTCCGTGTACACGACGACATCACAGCTATCCTTTTATTTATTATGGAAATATATGAAACGCCGCATAAGCTGTTTTGTAATATTTCGATTAGCTTAGTAGACTGTATATTACCCTCTGATAGTGTTAAGCAAAATTGAGCATTTGGGTAAGGGGGTAGGGTATAAAAAGTCTACACACCCCTTTTATAATGGCAGGTATTTGTACAACCCCAATTCCAATGAAGTTGGACGTTTTGTCAAACATAACTAAAAACAGAATACAATGATTTGCAAATCATGTTCAACCTATATTTAATTGTATACACTACAAAGACAATATGTTTAATGTTCAAACTGATAAACTTTATTGTTTTTAGCAAATAATCATTAACTTAGAATTTTATAGCTGCAACACGTTCCAAAAAAGCTGGGAGAGGGTCATGTTTACCACTGTGTTACATCACCTTTTCTTTTAACAACATTCAATAAACGTTTGGGAACTGAGGACACTAATTGTTGAAGCTTTGTCGGTGGAATTCTTTCCCATTCTTGCTTGATGTACATCTTCAGCTGTTCAACAGTCTGGGGTCTCCGTTGTCATATTTACACTTCATAATGCGGCACACATTTTCAATGGGAGAAAGGTCTGGACTGCAGGCAGGCCAGTCTCGCACGCGCACTCTTTTACTACGAAGCCACGATGTTGTAACACATGCAGAATGTGGTTTGGCATTGTCTTGCTGAAATAAGCAGGGGCCTCCATGAAATAGACGTTGCTTGGATGGCAGCGTATCTTTCTCCAAAACCTGTATGTACTTTTCAGCATTAATGGTGCCTTCATAGATGTGTAAGTTACCCATGCCATTGGCACTAACACAGCCCCATACCATCACAGATGCTGGCTTTTGAACTTTGCGTCCATAACAGTCCGGATGGTTCTTTCCCTTTTTGGCCCGGAGGACACGACGTCCACAATTTCCAGAAACAATTTGAAATGTGGACTCGTGGGACGACAGAACACTTTTCCACTTTGCATCAGTCCATCTTTGATGAGCTCGGGCACAGAGAAGCCGGCGGCATTTCTGGGTGTTGTTGATAAATGGCTTTTGCTTTGCATAGTAGAGTTTTAAGTTGCACTTACGGATGTAGCACCGAACTGTATTTACTGACATTGGTTTCCTGAAGTGTTCCTGAGCCCATGTGGTGATATCCTTTACACATTGATGTCGGTTTTTGATGCAGTGCCGCCTGAGGGATCGAAGGCCATGGGCATTCAATGTCGGTTTTCGGCCTTGCCGCTTACATGCAGTGATTTCTCCAGACTCTCTGAACCTTTTGATGATATTATTGACCGTAGATGATGAAATCCCTAATTTCCTTACAATTTTACATTGAGGAACATTGTCCTTAAACTGTTAGACTATTTTCTCACGCACTTGTTCACAAAGAGGTGAACCTCTCCCCATCTTTGCTTGTAAATGACTGAGCAATTCAGGGAAGCTCCTTTTATACCCAATTGTCACACCCACCTGTTCCCAATTAGCCCGTTCACCTGTGGAATTTTCCAAACAGGTGTTTGATGAGCATTACTTAACTTTCTCAGTCTTTTTTGCCACCTGTCCCAGCTTTTTTTGGAAGGTGTTGCAGCCATAAAATTCTAAGTTAATGATTATTTACTAAAAACAATAAAGTTGATCAGTTTAAATATCTTGTCTTTGTAGTGTATTCAATTAAATATAGTTTGAACATGATTTGCAAATCATTGTATTCTGTTTTTATTTATGTTTAACACAACGTCCCAACTTCATTGGATTTGGGGTTGTAATATAATAATAATAATAAAAAGTGAGACCAAGACAAATTATTTCAAAGCTTTTTACAGCAATAATGTGACCCATAACCTGTAAAACCCAATTTAATTAAAAAAAAAATCTTTCTGAGAAGGGGAGTAAACATAAACAACTGAGATAATGTGGTTGCACAAGTTTGCACACCCTCCTATCAGAGGGGAAGTGGCTGTGTTCAGAATTGATTAGTCACATTCAAACTCAAGTAAAATTGGTGTCAGCACACAACATTTAAAGTACCTCTTATTAACCCCATATTCATTTCAGATCTTCTTGTTGGATTTGTTTTTCTTTCTAACAGAAGCCTGAAGGTTTTGTACCAACACTGACTGCTATTAATAATTATAATTCTTTTTAATATAATAACACATGTTTAATATAAGACACACATTGGTTAGATCCCACTCTATCTTTGCTCTCTGCTCACCATGCATACCACCACCCGCACTCTCCACTCCAGCAGTTTGATTAACCTCTTTGTTCCCAAATTATGCACAACATTTGGTCGATTGTCTGATTTTCTGCCCACAATAACTGGAAGACTCAGTAACAAATAAAGAAAGTCATCACATTTATCCCAATATTGTTGTTTAAAAAGTTAGTGATACTACACAGTACATGATCCCTGCAACTGTTTTTAGCCTGTTTTGAAGCTTTTATTCACCATGTGCTATGATATAATGCAACGTATCATGTAACTATATCACACTGTACACTTTGTTGTCCATGTTTTTTTTTTTTTTTTTTACTCTGCATTCTGCTGGCAGGTTGGCATTGCAAATGAAAATCGGTTCTCAATTGCCTCACCTGGCAACCTAAATAAATGTTAAATGAAATTAAAAAAAATATATATACTGTATATATGGTGTATCTACTGTATTTAGGCTTTGGTTGTGGTATGACTGAGGTTAGAATTTTGATAAGGAGGCAGGGTCATGGTTGGGTTAAGTTTAGGGTTCACACACACACACACACACACACACACACACACACACGTGCACACACACACACACACACACACACAAACACGCAGACAAACACAGATGACTGTAATATACAGCTCAGAATTGCAATATCCATTCTCGAAAACTGATTACAGTAATGGTGATGCAACCATAGTGGGGGGTAAAAAAAGACTTTGCAAAGTATTGTACGTGAGGCAGTTTTAGCAATGATGGAGCAAGTGAGGAATGCTGGCAACAAATGAAAAACTATAATTAGATAAAACGTCATTCATTGGATGTTATAAGCAAACCAGTTTTTTAATAAGCGGGTTTTTTTGGTACCGGTTTCCACACAACATATGTGTCATATTAAGGGTTCGGTGTAAAACGTGATGTACAGTAGTTTTATATCTTGGAGGTGTACTTAAGAGCAAGTCAATGCTTGTTATTATGATTGTGCTGCCTATTTCCTCACACAATCCTCTATGATGGTCCAATTAGGAGGACATTTTGAAAGCTCATTAATGTGAAGAGAGACCTTTGACCTCCACTTGTTTTTTGTTGGTTTTGGAGGCCTGAGTCGCTGCAGAGTTGAGTTGTTTTGCGTGCAAGTGTCACCTTCAAGTCGAGCCACTAGTCAGGCTTTTGGTAAGAAGGCGCTCGGAATTACAATCAGTCGCCATCTCTTCGAAAGCGCCTTGTTGCCTTCCATTTGTTCTATACAACTCTTCCTTGTTTAATTCATTTGCGATGTAGTGGGGGAACACTGTACATAGACTGTAACTCCAATGCCACGGCATGTTTAGCATCAAACATCTGTTTTGTTTTTCCTCTCGTTCTTTTTGAACTGTAGTCCAAGTGCACGGAACACGTGGCCAGTGTGGACACGGGATTACAAAAGCAGGTGTTGGAAGGGGGGAAAGGAGGAGGAGGAGGAGGAGGAAGAGGAGGAAAGCGTGGGTGGCCCTGTGACACTGTTACTGCAGCAACCTGCAGCATGTGTGTGTGTGTGCGTGTGATGAATAAGTAAACAGATAGTTTTGTCCCTTTCAGTTCAGTGGGGGCATGAAAAAAAAAAAAAAAAAAAAAAAAAAAACTCGAGTGGCGCCCGAGTTTCACAGGGTTGTCATGGCGATTGGGAGCTACTGCCGTGATTAAACACGCTGGCCTCTGACCTCCTCTTGTCATCCCCGATGCCCCGCTTGCACTGATTGAGTTCAAACTATGCACAAGTAGTAGTTGTTAAAAAAATGATAATAAAAAGTTCCTCCACTTTCCCTCCATCTCCGATCATGAGTGACAAAGTCGTCGCTATCAAGGTTGCAACATATCGTCTTCTACAGCCGAAGATGTGTCAGCGTGCATTTCGCTGCAAGAGACAAAATATGTTGGTCCTGGGTGAACATCAGAATTCATCAGTGACACTGGCAGCCAGCCAGTCCAACACACCCAAGGCGGCTTTTGATGTATTTTGTATGTTAAGGTTATTAAATATGATTAAAAGACTCTCTTTGAAGAGCAAAGCTGTCATTATGGTTCTCACTTTTTTTTATTCTTCTCCCAATCATCTCACCCAGCGCCACTGGAAAGCCAAGGGGGCCCTGCAATTTGCAAAGAGACTTAAGTCTCTTTTGTTTTGCCATTAGGCAGCGACAGCAAAGGGGGTTATTTGCCTCAAAATTCCATTAAAATGAATTGAAGCAGGCCTTATTAAGAGTTTATGGCAGGCAGGAGGCTGAAACCATCACTCTTCCACCTTGGTGGTTCTTCTCAGACTTAAATTGAGCACAGAGGCGGCTCGTTTAACATTCCGTGCGCGCGCAGCAAATAAAACACTTTCATCAGCGGTGCGGAGTACGGCCAATTCATTTATTGTTGCTGTCGACCACTGACGTCAAAAGATGAATATGTGACAAATAAGGCCAGATATCCGATTGATCGTCAGATTAATTTAAAAAAATATACAGTGACTAAAATAATTTCTTTTTTGGGTTCCTTAATGCTTAAAACTAAAGATATGCATTACAATCAGAACATTTGACTGTTTTACTATACTTTCCTTGAGTATTTGTTTAACTTTACAACAGAGAGATTTTTTTTTTTTTAGCAGTAACACATTACAACAAGAAAAAGATGACATTCAAACAACCATAAAATTGTCAAAAATCAGATTTCTTTGTTTGTTTGAATGACATTATCCTTTTCTCATGCTGTAATGTGTTAATGTGTCGTAAAAAAATCAAAATCTGCAAAAAATTGCCCTCCCAAAAAATTGGCCGATTTTTGCCAATTTTTATAAGTGCCAATTAAATCAGCCGGCCGATTAATCATTGGCGCTCTAGTGACAATTTAGCTTTTATTACCAGGTACAGTGGTACTGTATCTTGACTTACAATTTCTAATTTCTTCTGTGACCAAATGTATTGAAATTCTATTAATCCATTCCATTCAATTTTAAATAAACAAAAATAGCACTATAGTCTATGAATACATAATGAAAAAGAATATAAAGAAATTATTGGCTGTGCGCCTTTAACGGGCGTGGCCTAGAGAGTGACAGCAGTGGCGGGTTCTTTCAGCGTGAGTGTCTTGGCGTGAGTTGTGGCCTTCAGCAGTTCTTTGTTTTTTTTATTTTGTATTTGTGTGTTTGACTGTTTATCCTGTTCAATAAACGGCTGAAAGTGCACCGGCGACTCTGGCTCGCCTTGCCCACATGTGTGGGCATTGCAGTATTCTTTGGTCCTTTGTGTTTTTTTTCCACTTAACTCGAGCGGGGGCGTATCTGAAGCTCGCTCAAATCTCAGATTTTGGCTCACAACAAAAGGGAAAACATCCACCATTCACTGCTTGAAACTTCCAAAACTTGGAATTCGGGGCACTCATAACTCAAGGTACCACTGTATTTACATCTGGACCGGACACTCTACTTGGAAGGTAGATCCAGAGTGAAAAGTATTGAAACATAATGACACCATCACATAGAATGCATATGCTCAGCCTCAGATTCAGGTTTTACATTTATGCTAGCAGCGGTATAACCAACATGAAAACCAGAGAGCTGTCTATGGGTTGAAAGCTGAGAAAAGATGCAAAATCAATCAGTCATTGCATAAACATTAGCCATAACCAGTAGAACCTTTGGAAATGTCCTGCAGAAGAAACAAACCACTGGTGTACTAAGTTACAGACATCAAAACCTCATGTTTTTGTTTTATTTTTGAATCTCTCATAGTCTCTATATTAAAGAGATAACAGCATGAGGCAACGTGTCTCCCACTTGAACCTTCATATTGGAAATAAATTGGAACATGATGCAGGATCATCAAGTAACTCCTCGGAATGTTGACCTCACTTTTGCCAAAACCTTGAAGGAGGAGGCGGCGGATCAGATAGTCAGGAAGTGATCAGTTCGTGTGTGTGTGTGTGTATGTATGAGCGCAGATGTATTTTCTGCACTTGCAGGCATCTGCCAGAAAAGACCGGAAATCGACCACGAAAAAAAAATCCAACCGTCCCCTCGATGGCCTTCCTCCCATTTTTGTCTGCCTCGCGTCTGGGATGCAGTCGAGAGGAAGAGGAGTGGGCGAATTGAGAGTTTAGTGTGCCAAGGAGCGTGCCAGTCCATCCAATCGAGAATCCAGTGTGTGATTATCTTCTACTTTCAAGACTTTCACACAGATGGATTTTTGTTTCTTTACTTTTACAATTCGTGCCGAACCGGTTATGTGCAATGACGCGGTGCATTTAATTTAAAGAGAGTTGAAAGGCTCATTGACTTCGCCAAGTTTGTCTTGCCTCAGCTTGATGAAATGTCAGAAGCTGTGCTGATGAGGGGTGCGAATGAACCGTAGTTCTTCTTGCAACTTCCTCTATGCCCGAGGCGAGACGTTCTCTCTGCGTCCGGATAAAGTTCTGCAGACAACAATTTGTGGAGAAGCAAAACTTTTTTTTTTTTTTTGTGTAGCTTATCAGCTGCTTGACTTTCCAAAAGGAGAGAGAGGAAACTTTCCCAGGCTTCCAGCAGACAGAGTGGGAGGAGATGGAGAGGAAAAGTGGCTCTTGAACACTTCCCAGAGACTCCATGTCTGTGAAGAGAAACACACACACACACACACACACAAAAGATTTCTTTTGGAGTCACCTGCCAGCATCCAAACTCAAAGCTCTTTCCCTGCCTCTTTTCCCTTTTGCGCCTCTCCCTCCCTCGCCACATTTCTCACAGGCTGAGGCATCAATGGACCCTCTGGCTCCGCCGCTCTCGTCAGCGACTTGGAAAGCTGGGAGAACTTGGTGAACTCCGCCGAAGAAAAGTATTGGATGGGACGCGACGTGGCGGAGGACAGCAGCAGCAGGCTCCTCGGGAGTCACCGCCAGGACCCCTAACTGGAGAGTATCCACCCCCCACCCCCACCCCCAGCCCCCCTAAATATACCCTCCCCACTTGGGTGGTGTCATGACGGGTCAGCGCCCCAGCCTCCTGTTCCCCCTGGCTCTGCTGGGACTCCTGGCCGGGCTGGGCCACCTCAGCCAGGGCCATGACGAGGACTACTACATGCAGGAGCTGCTGACGAGGGAGCAGTACGCCCGGGTCCAGATGTCCGAGAGGCCTGATTGGCGTGAGCTGCCCAGGCTAAACAGCAAGAAAGCGGTCAAAGGGAAGGGAGACGGCGGCAGGCCGCAAGGTAAAAATCATTACTGACGTTCAGCCTGCTCTCAGTTTTCAGTCAAATTTGATTGGACTGTGAGAGTCAACTTCCAGATCTTCTAGAAATATTAGCCAGGGTTAGGGTAGGTTTATCATGATGGTTCCACGTAGGTTAAGGGTTATGCCTAGTGTCCCAAGGTTAATGTTATGGTTGTTGGAGTAAGAGTCTATGGTTAGGGTTAGAATTTGGGTCAGAGTTTGGGTTAGGGTTCAGGCAAGAGTCTGGGTCAGGACTCCTGGATTAGGGTTCCAGGGTTTTGCTCACGAAAAGAGTAAATGTAGATTAACTTCCCCACAGTTTTAATTCAATTTCATATGTATAGTGCTACACATGAACTAATCGTAGGAACTCTAACAAATTGCTCTAAAGTGCAAAAACATGCCTCTATATTGTTGGGTAAAAATGCTGAATACTAACCGCTTTTTTACCAGTCTGCTAATATGTCTTGCTCTTTTACGCTGCTTGATTAAGTCAGACAGAGAGTTCAGGTTTGGCGCAGAGTTTGGGCGTCCTCCGGGAATTCTGCGGAGAGCTTAAATCAATTGACAACATGATGGATGCGCTGGGAAAACGTATTCAACAACAACGTCCGCCGCACTCCACTGCGTATACATCCATCAAAGCCGTGCGGTTTCTGCCAGGTCAACTTCACGTTTTCTCCCCTACAACATGGGAACAATAGCGTAGTGCAGTCTTCTTTAGGTGGAGAATGTATGAATTCATGCTATGACATTTAGCGGTTCATCTTGAAATGACCCTTACCCACAACAATACGCACCGAGTAAATGAAGGAAGCGTTAAAGACCCTGTATTATCGCATTAGCATATGACACACAGTAGCATATTGAGCTAGTGTGGGTCCACTGTTTAAGTGCTTCAGTTAATGGAGAGCAGCTGTGTACACAACCTGACCTCACGTGTCACCTGTCTGTCTGCTTCTTACATCTCGCACCAGCACAAACCAGTAAACGCACATCTTGTAGATACTCTAATACACGAATGAAAGTATTTCCTGACAAGTGATCTTACCCTGTATAAAGTACTTTTTCCTGAGAAACGTTAATCCAATAACCATAGCTCCTCTGTAAATGTAGAATCTGATGACTTTAACATTCTAAACGCACGTTTGCGGCCGCCGATGATGACCTGATGCGTTCCTCCGTGCGTGAGTTGGAGCATAAAGACTTTCAGATGTGCATTGGATCGTTATCACATGGGTGAACTCTTGAGGTTTAGCTGAAGCAAAAAAAAAAGAAAAGAAAAGAAAAACGTTCTCCTCATTCCATCTTCTGTGGAATGTGACTCCCCGGCCTAGTCGTGGGCTGCTTGATGGATGAGAGTCTGGACTATACCCTAGTTGAGGGTGTGAGTTAAAATGCGATGACAGTCTATGACGAAAACAGTTTCTAACTAAGACATTCACAAGCATTTTAATTGCTTTTCCATTCCCTTTGACAGAATTCTGTCATTCAAACATGAATAGAACATGAAAACCGGAAGCAGATCTGCTCACGTGCCAATCTACATTCTTCCCTCAGACAAATTGTCCAACAAAAAAGCAGAGAACAACAAGAAGGGCAACCAGAAAAGCCCGAACGGAAGCTCCGAAGGAGACGGACAGCCGACGCGGTTCAAAGGTGGTGAGTGGAAGAAATGATTAACTCTTCAATTGAATTCAATTTCAACCTTTCTTTAAATTTCAAGAAATCATTGAGGGCAAGTCTTCATTGTCAATGATGTCCAGATGATGTAGGACGGGAAAAAAACAACAAACAAACAAACAAACTATCTTAAGGGGCTGAATCTTCCCCCAAAAATGCAATAAATAATAATAATAATAATCCTAATTAGCTGAGTGAAAACTAGCTTTGTGTTGTTTTGCGAGTCATCAAACTTCACCACCATGCTCCGGTCACACGCACACACAGCAAAACTCAAAATCCATCGGAACTGATCGTCATTCATCTGTTTAGTATATCAATTCAAACTTGGTAGCATTAAGGCAAAACCTCTAGGTAGGATGAGTTCAACTTTGAAGGAGCGCTGGAAATGAGCAAAATGTTTTACCAGAACGAACACGGCTGCAAATTTGGTGAGTATATTCTTACCCTTCAAATGTCGATTAATTTGCTGAAATCATATACAGTGCCGCACCAAAGTCCAGCCAGATTCTACTGCCAAGTGCAAAAGGGGCTTCGGTTTAAGATGGGAAGACAAACATTCTCCTGGAGTTGAAAAAATATCTTGGAAAGAGCATTCAGGGAGGGGATTATCCCCGAAAAGGAAATGTCTAGCAATAAATAAAACTGAGGTGAAAATACAGAGATGCTTTTAAGTAAAAGCAGATTTTAGATTTTTGTTTTTTGTTTTTAAATAAATCAATTACATCACACGCAGATGTACGCATCAGGCGGCTATGCTGTATTTATGATGATAACAATACCAGTGCCTTAGCGGGATGATGGGAATCACTCGGTTGGTCATTTGCAGCTCCCGTGTAATGTTATTCTTCCTGAAAATGTTTCGCTGGTATAGCAAAATGAAAATATTAATACATTGAAAAAATGTGTTCCAAGAACCCAACTTCGGCCATTACAGTGTACCGCCATTTATCACAGGGGATATGTTCCAAACTCACCCGCAATATATATAGATCAACAGATTATATAAATGTTTTTATACACCTATATAACTAGTTTCACCCCTCCCACCCACTTTAAACATATTACAACACACTTTTTAAAGTATTCCTTAGCGCCGCTGTCAAGAACCGGGAGACTAACAAATTTGTGGCAAAGTGTGATTGCTTCAAGCTGTTTATTTGGTCACTCCCACTTGAACTTCACTGTAAAAAATGACACATAAAACAAAAGACAATTCAACATTGTGTATTCAAACTCCAAAATGTCCGTTAGCTTAATGCTAATGCCTTGATGAGCTAACGTAAATTAGCATAGACGACAGCGTAAATATTAACCTTCAAACAAGTGCTACTTGAACACAGAGCAGCAACACATACAAACAGATATACAACAATACTCACAGGTATACAGTATATTCTCTCTGCACTGTGGGAACAACAAATATTAACACGGCAAAATGTTATGTATGTTACGATGTATGTCATCATCTCATTGCTCAGAATTATGCTGCATCTTTTCTTTTCTTTTCTTCAAATCCTAATTCTTAAAAAAATAATAGTAATAAAATAAAATATGATGCCTAACCTCTTCCTCCAAACCCATATGCAACTTTTGGCCATTTTTTTGTTTGATTTCTGAAATCGTGCGTTTTGGTGTTGACTTAAAAGTGCCGCTAAACGCCTCATATTCAAAAGTTTTGAACCCCGCCTCGTGTTACTTTTGGCGGCGACATGCGAGGCCCCGGACTGTCCGCTATCTCGTTTATTGCCGTTCACTCAGGCCAGATGTTTTATTCCTGAACGGTTCTGCCCGGAGGATTACATACAGATGCTGTTAATGATTTAAAGCTCGGCAGCAAATTTAAAGCCTGGTGGGCTTGTTATGATCGTTACTCCATTCAGACAGCCCACACAGGGATTCCAAGTGGATTTTAAATGCAGCGTTTGACATGTTTTTGGCTGTATTGAGCTGCTTTTAGTCCTTGGCCTGACCTTTAGCCTTCAGACCTGTTATGAGATGTATTTCCACGAGCGCTTGTTGTTGCACTTTTGAGAAGTCAGGAACAGATTTAAAATGAAAGCGAAAACACGGAAAACTACTAACAGAAAATTCTCCTAAAATTCTCAATAAACGAAAACTAAATAAAAATAAATATATCATAATATAACAGCTTAATCTGTTATTAAATTGCAAAAAACAATTCCCTGGCTTTGCGCAAATGCCTGCTCTAAAAGTTCAGGGTTACAATCTGTGGTAGTAGAAGAACAGATCCCGTTTCGAAAAACTCATAGAAATCGTAAATTGTACTACGCGTTGGAGCAAGTCGACGGCCATGAAGCTTCTTAAACCGGCGATGAACTGCAGACGGGACAGAAAAATTTCTCACCAGGTGGCCCTCCACTTCAATGTCAATTGAGGAGCAATGGCCAACAAAATGCAAAGCTTAAGCCGTCAAATGGTCATGGCCTCGCGTCTGTCTGAATGATACTTGGAAGTGTAAAGTGACTTTTGAGACACCCTTTATTAGGATTTTCAGGACTTTAGCTTGAATACATTTTCCTACATTTATAGTATACAGTAAGTTGTACAGCAGGAATCAATTTAGCTTGTGGCGCAAAACATAAATTGTCTCATTGGATGTTAGAGTTGGATGTTTATTTACTCCCAAAAATGAGGGCACATTTTGGCTGGTGGAAGATAAACGTCCACATTCACAGTGGTCATAAATAACTTTTCCTAGTCTGGCTGAATGTACAAATGGTCTTCTCAGCTCTTGCGTCACTCTTGAGCGGGAAAAGCGCAGACAGCGCCGAGAAAAATTATGTTGGCCCCAATGCTTCCACTCTTCCATAGCCATTACGGTGCCTAAAAGACCTTCCAAGGTTTCACTTCTTCTGCGTTTCTCTTCGCCTCTGCAAGTACTTAATGGCCGACGTCCGCTCCAAACTCCACTTCCAGCTGCAAAATGAAAACATTCCTTGACGATGTGCAGCTTCTTTTTTTCCCCTCCGTTTTTTTTTTTTATTGGGGCTTTAGTTTTCTAAAAGAACTGCATCCAGCACATTGCCTGTCTATTGATGTCGTCGACTCATTGGGCACTGGCGGAAAAAAAAAACCCACACTCATTGCTGAAAATTGCTTTTCTGGGAGACAATAAAAGGCAAAGGCATTACTGCATCGTATGAATATGGATGAAATTACGGAGCTGGACTGGAATCTTCGACACCAAATGGATTCAGATTCAGAAAACTTTATTCAACTCCGCAGGGTAATTAATTTTTGACAAACTCAAGGTCACGTCATCATTTTTGGTGGTCAACTAAGCAAAATCAAATGTGTCTACTTCTTTATCCTTGCTAAATGGATTTCTTTTCATTTTGGGGAGAAAATCTAGACCAAAATTGCAATTGTCACCCTAGATATGTTTTATAGTGTTTATAGGACTTAATATTTTTAAGGTCTTTAAACACTTTAAATCAATACAACCACATTTAAACACATATAATATATTGAGAGAGAGAGCAAGAGCAATGGATAACGCAAAAACATTGTACAAATCGTATTTAAAAAATAAAGTAACAACTTTGATAACACTTAAAAAAAAATAATTCCGCAATATAGCAGGACTGCATTCACTCGTATCTCAAGGCCTCACTGTATACTCAAATTTATGATGACCTTTTCTCAATTTACTAGTGTGAAATCGGGGCTTGTTTAGTTGAGAACAAAGCTATTATTCTGTTGTACGAATGGCAACATGTGGACGCAAAGGTTAATTGTACCTTCTTCCATATAGTGGAAGAACATTCAAATGTTCCGCCTGTCTCTATATGTCAATGGCATAGATAGATGAACATTATTTGTAGCAAATAATTGACCATTTTCAGACCAATTAAGTCACACTGGACAATTTCAGGCGGCACGTGATGATCTCACGCATCACATCACTTTAGGAGTCACTTGTCTCAACCACCATTTAAATTTGCCATCTGTCACGTCGCTTTACCCAGAGTGCCCTCCCATGGGATTAGAGACGCTGAAGATCGATGACTTCCAGCTCCACGCGTCCACGACCAAACGCTACGGCCTCGGTGCGCACAGAGGTCGTCTCAACATTCAGGTGAGGGTTGCACTCACCTGCATTAGAAAAAAGAACTGAAACAGTAAGATTCTTTAACATCGACATATTATGCATTTTTCTTTCCACGATTTTAAACTGTTTTGATACGGTCAGCAGTATCGATAATGGCATCGGAATCGATAAATTCATAATTCGAACGGGGATTCACTGTGTTTCACATTCTCCAGCCTCAGCACGGTCGAAATGTTAGCATGTTAGCACACAATTGCGCACGCCAGCGAGAATTCGGCGTCCATCTGGGCTAAAGTTCCGCTGTGCGCCCCCCCCGCAGGCCGGCCTCTACGAGGACGACCTCTACGATGGGGCCTGGTGCGCCGGCAGGGACGACCCGCTGCAGTGGCTGGAGGTGGACGCCAGGAGGCTGACCAAGTTCACGGGGGTCATCACACAAGGCCGCAGCTCCCTCTGGTCGTGAGTACGCATGCACGCCGAGGCGCAGATGGTCACGCGGCGAGGATGAAAAATGTCCGATGGCGCACGTTCGCTTTGAAGGAGAATCACTGGGGAGAGGGGACCGACTTTCCGAAGATGTGCCAGAGTGACACCTTGAGCTATTTTTTTCAATTTGTCTAAATCAGTTACATGATACAGCAACCACAGAGCTCGCAAAAAAATATTCCCAATAGTTTACAGCAGGATCTACACTACATAAAAATGTATATTAGTAACATAATTAATAGAATGTAAAACAATAACAGTTTCTTTATCATAAATTAGTTGCAGCTCCTTCTGGTGTGTGTGACTTGGCCACTGCGGGGCAGTATGATAGTCATGCAGACACAAAGAAGAGTTTCACAACTACTGAAAGCGACCCATTAAACTGCAGAAATAATTTTCGCAGGGGATAAAAAATACACTATATGCCTGTCTCTCTCCATGTTTTGATGCAGTTTGTTTGAAAATATCCATTGCTTGAAGTGTTACACCACCACCACATACTGTAGATTTGTTAGCTGATGTTTTAGCATTAAGCTAGCGGACTTATGCAAAGCTATGTGGTTGTTTGGAATACACATGGAATTCTCTTTGTTTCATGTATAGTTAGACAGTAAACTTTAACTGAGAGCGGCAGTAAGTAGCGTGAAGCTTCTTTTTTGAAGAATTTTTCATCTGCCAAACTACTGATTGTTGTCAAGTCAGGTCACTTGTATTTCAAGGCACCACTGCATTGTATGAGATAACGTTACAATATTGTAAAAGGGAATGAAATCGCAATATTTTGTCCCACACAAGCGTACCTAATAGAGTGTCCTGCTGGGTGTTTTATGTGCAGTGGCCGTCCAGCAGACAGCTGCAGAGGCTCCCGGCCGCCGGGCCTCTCTCTGCGTGCCGCCTCTGCCGTGACACAGGCGGCAACAATCTAGCGGGATGTTTGTCAGATGATCCGTAACGGCGCCCCCGCAATATCACGGCAAAGACAAACACATGGCAGCAGCACTTTAATCTTCTGCTCAACACAATAGAATAGAGCAGGGGTGGGTTAAACTTTTGTGCTCAAGGGCAAGGTTAATCATAGATGAGGCAAAATAAAATATCATTTAAAAAAAATGTATGTTAAATTGTTGATCTTAATAAAGAAACAACCCGTTTGTCATGTTTTATTTCATTATTTATAATGAAGTAAACTACAATAAATAAAATTCAGTTAAATGTACATGTAATATTTGTAGAAAAAATAATGATTTTCATATTTTAAGAAAATAAAAATAACTATTTTAATTAGCCAATTTCGGCAAAAAAAGTGCTACATTTATGCAACAAATATTACACAAATTTTGATCATGTAAATGCTTGGTGGGCCAGATTAATAGAGGCTAAAGTTTGCTGTGTGAGAAAATTTGACAAATTCCGAGCTTGTTAATTGGAAATACAGGCATCGACTTCATGAGGCAATTCATTTTGAGAAGAAATGGAAGCGCTTTGTGTGCTGCCGTTTGCACCACCCGAGGTCCACGAGCGCACCGATGCCTGAGACAGAACCTCTCCGCAATTAGCTCTGTGGTCCGTGTAGCTGGCCTTGCTTGTGCCTTCTCTGCACAACGGCGCCTTAATTAGCCGGGCCGGGAATTCCTCTGAGGCGGGACCGGCCGGGAACTGATGTCTTTATCAGGGAGCACAGGAATCTGCCAACCTTCAGCTCGCATGGTCACTACAGCATTCCGAGGCATGACGGGACGTCGCTGACCTACTTTACTGTTGATTCCAAATCTCTGTGCTCTAAATTTGTGACAAGTTATACTGTAGAGTTTTGTACTTCTTAACCACACTTTGAAGTAGCCTACCACTTTCAATTTTGCTACTGACTGAGTTACTTTTCTGGCAGTTCGTTTGTTTGTGGGTTAGCTAGCTTGCAAGGTCATACAAAAAACAAAACAAAAAAAAAAAATAATAATATTAAAAATAAATAAATAAAATAAGTGCATTCAAATGGTTTGTTATTTCGTTAGCGAAGTGACAAAATAAATTCTATATCGCAACATTACTTTTGTAGTTTGTGAATTAGCAGTGTTAGGCAAAAAGTAAATGTCACTGACCAGGGAAAAGCAAAGCTAGATTGTTAGTTATTTAGTTCACTAGTTAGTACTTTTGCTCATTAGTTTGCTGGCTTGGTCGTTAGTTTGCTTGTTAGTTTGTGTATTGGGTCGCTAGTTAGTTTGGTAGTTCGTGAGTTCTTTCGTTAGCGGGATTACGCGAAAACGACCTTACATCACTATTCAATGAAAAGCTAAGCTAGCTTGTTAGTTGTCTATAATGTTTGTTTGTCGCAGGGTTTATTTGTTTGCTCGCTAGTTTATTTTTTTTTTAGTTGGTTCGTTAGCAGGCTTACGCAAAATAAACATAACGTGACTGACCAATGAAAAGTTGTTAGTTTTTTGTTAGTGTGCTAGTCTATTCATTACTTTGCTTCATTGCTAGTTTTTCCGTTTGTTAGTTCATTTGTTAGCAGAGTTAAAAACAATATAGGTCTACCGTCCCTTTCCGATGAAGGAAAACGTCAAACGTCATAAAAGTTCAGAGTGAAAGAATGACATTAAGAGTATTTGTATTGCTGACAAATGTCAAAACAGTATAAAGTGTACTGTAGAATCCCAGTAAACAGTATATGTAAGGGTTAACTTTTTTGTTTTTGTTGTCGTTGAACAGGAGCGACTGGGTGACCTCCTACAAGGTTATGGTGAGCAACGACAGTCACGCGTGGGTTACGGTGAAGAACGGCTCCGAGGACATGGTGAGGAGAATGTTTGGTTCCGTACTACAGTTACAGTACGTCTGTGCTTAGTTAAATGAACTGAGAGTTAATAGTAAACACTAACGACCCTTGAGAGGAACTAGAAGCTCATCTCAGATCTCTCAGGCATCAATGGCTGCAATTATTGATCGTATAAATGTGATGAAGTGGCTATTCTGCGCCCTGATTTATGTTGTCGTGAGCCTCCGCCACAAGCCGCCCACTCACGAGCCTTTTAGTGCCAAATGCCTAACGCCACCATTTGTCTTTCGAAATGCCAAAAGGTGCAACGGGCATGGCCGTTAAAAAAATTTGCACAATAAACTCCCAAAAAGTTGTATGACATCCAACGGGGACTGTGTGAGACGACTACAGTACTTTTCACTTAATGAGCTTTCATGCAGTACAACTGTCTTTGATGGATTATGGACTGTGCATATGATCAAATGCACTGCAGTCTCCTTGGAAGTTTCCCAACAACGTGCAAATAAATGATCAGTGGGCCACCTACAGCACATGAGCCAAGTTACAGCCCACTAGAGCATTTTGATCTGGCAATGAATGCGTCAAAAAACAACATAAGGTGACCGACCAACGAAAAAAGTTGCTCCGCCAGTTTGTTCGTTCACTGAATCGCTGTTAGTTTGCTAGTTTGTTTGGTTAGTTTCTTTGTTAGCTAGGTTACGCAAAACAACATAACACACAATACACTAACATATCAATGACCAAAAAGCAAAGTTAGTTTTTTACTCCCCTAGTTTGATTGTTTTTTTTAATTTGTTTATTAGGAGTTAACAAAAACAACACAAAATGACAAACCAATGAAAAAGATTTCTTAATTTTTTTTTTTTGTTCATTAGTTAGCTAGTTCACCAATTAGCTAGTTAGGTTTTTATTTTACGAGTATGTTTGTTCGTTTGTTACCAGGTTTAGGTTTTTAGTGCACTAGTTAGTTCGCTCGCTCATTAGTTTTTTTGTTAGTTTGGGAGATAGTTCATTCATGAGCTTGTTAGTTTCTTGGTTCACTATTTCACCAATTCGCTAATTAGTTCATTTATTCGCTAGTATGTTCATTTCTGGGGAACTGTGACAAAAAAAATCTAAACTTTGTTAGTTCGCAGCAAAGCATATTAATCAGATTTTTTTTAATTTTTTTTTTGACATCTTTAACAATTTTTTTTAAATGTGATAAACCTCACACATGACCAGGAAAAAAATCTGCCTGTTTTTTTGTGCCAGGCCTAATTGGCTATCGTTTCACTTCGTGTCAGGATTATGCAAAATACTACACAATAGGAAAAAGATTCCCCTCCCTAGATTTCTAGTGTTAAAGAATTGAATGTGCCTAATGTGTCCTAACTCAGCATCTTTTTTTGTCTCAGTAGATCTTCAGAGGAAACAGGGAAAAGGAGATCCCAGTGCGCAACATTTTTCCGACTCCTTTGGTGGCTCGCTACATCCGAATCAACCCTCAGTCGTGGTTCAACAGCGGCAGCATCTGCATGAGGGCGGAGATCCTCGGATGCCCCTTGCCAGGTGAGCTGAGGTCACCACGGGTCGCCTTACATTTGTTGCTAGGCAGATTTCCTGTGGTCATTTGTGGTTTTGCCAGACAGACCCGAATAATTATTACCACCGACGCAATGAGGTCATAACGACCGATGAGTTGGACTTCACTCTTCACAGTTACAAGGAAATGAGGCAGGTGAGTCGTTTGGTATTACGCACTCCACGGGACACTTTATTAGGTACGCCTGTCAATATACTATAATGGCTGTGTAGAAAATAGTATTTTTTTTTAAATAATAATGTTCAGTTTTTAGTGATTTTCAGAAAGGAAATAGTCTTACAAACATATTTTATTTGCTCTAACTGATTTAAATGTTTTGTTCTTACTTTTTTATCTGTATGAGGGGCTCATAAAAGATAACAAAAATATTAATTTAGAGATAAAATTACTGTTTTTATTGATACATTCCAGGAGGTTAAATTGATTTATTTTATTTTTTTACTGTTTCTTATTTTTCTCTCTTTTTTTTACCTTTACTTAATTTTATGACTTCTGATGTTTCAGTTACCTTGTTTTCCTCCATAAGAGGGTCATAATATTAGAAACACCTGCACAAGAAAGGTTATATAGCAAAAATATTAGTTTAAAAAAAATCATCAATTAAATTCCAATTTAATTTTAGAGGTATTTATTTTATTGCATCTATTTTTATTTAACTACTGCATCCTGGTTTTCCAAATTCTTAAAAAAGCCCCCTCTAAGTGCTGTGAATTGTAAGCATAGTGTTAAATGATTACTTCTCTGACCATGTCGATCAAAATTATTTTTTAAGTAACATAATTTGAATACAGATCTTGTATTCTATTTTTTTGTTTACCGTATTTAGTCATAAAAGGTCCCAAAAATATAAATTTCAAAATATAAAACTGCTCGGTTTGACACATTGCTACAATCAGAGGTGTTAATTAAACAGTAATTTTATATTTTGTTTTTATTCATTTCATTTTAACACTACAGTATATCAGAGATTGCAAATGTTTCTATTACCTCATTTTCCTCCATCAGAGGTGGAAAACAAAAACACCTGCGTGATAAAGGAATACAAAAAAAAGCTCATTATTAAATGACATGAATTATTTGTATATTTTTTTGTTTATATATACAGTATGACATCATTTGAATACACCTCTTGTATTGGATGTAGTTGAACAGGTAAGAGTATTCATGGAGTGAGGAGAACAGCTGCATTGGTCACAATGCACATACTATTCAAGTGATTAATAAACAAGTGAGTCTGAGGTGCTCCCGATGTCCCGAACGGCTGTCGTGGACCACGCTGAACAGCCCCCAACCCCTTCGTACGAGTGCGGCCATGTTTTTTTGATGTGGTGCCTTGAAACACTCCAGCGTGGTGATCAAAGTCAACTAAATGGAACGCGTCCTTCATGGCTGTGCGGCTACAATGAGTGTCTCTCGGCTTCAAGGGGAGGTCCTGGTAAAAGAAAAGAGGTGCTATTTTTAAACCCCTGAAGCCTTTTCACCTACTCCCCCCCCCCACTCCCCTAGCCAACCCCTGTGACATTTCATTTGAGGGTGCAGGTAGCTGATAGCGCTTCGCCGTCAACCTTGCCGCTTTTACATAATGCACCGAATATGGCCCATTGTGGCTTCTCCAATATAGAACAGCCCCACGCCGTAGTGGTGATTAGAGTAAAAAGGAGGAGAAATTACCTCATTTGCTGAAGAGGCAGAATGGGGCTTCAAGATGAAGGTCCTACAGTCGAAGAAGAAAACTGTGGTGGTCTGGGCTCGGTTGGGCTAGTAAGGCCTTCTCTGCGGACCTAAACCTCATTAGAAGGACTGATCCACAGTACGATTACAAGCGAAATTCTAATTTTTGTCAAACTAAATTGTATGAATTGTTTCCCAAATGCCTATTCTCTTCATTTCATGGCATTTCTCTTGGCTGCACTGCTTCCAATATTCATGTACTTTTTGTCCAAACAGGTTTCAGCCTATATGTCATTGTATACTGCCCAGGGCCTTCAGAATCTGTACTGCTGGCCGTTGGATCTTAAACTGGATTATACTGTGCAACAATTAGTTCCATACAAGCATTTTGATTGGAGAAGAGTCCTTCAATGAGTGATGATATGCCACACTTGGACTTTTAAAGACCCTGAAAAGGGAATTCGGAGCGGTTCAGGAAAAGGATGGATGGATATTTTCTAAATAAATATTTGAGGAAAATTGCTGGAAACCTGCAAAGATTGAGAACTATGTAGTACTCAATTGTGGAAATATAGTGTAAACTGTTTTCCTGATATTTTGGTGTGCTCTAAAACGGCACCTTGTGCTTCAGAGTGCCTCATTGTCAGCCGTGAGTGCACGCATGCACGTCACTGCACAGTCAATGGAGTTCCTGCTTTGTTCTTTGAAGATCCTCATTTTTATTTGATGCCCTGACACTCAAAATGAGTAGAGTTCTTGCTTTGCCACAGGGCGACGATCCCTGAAAGAGGGCCGAAGATCAGTTGGTCTTACTCGACACCAGTAGGGTCCTTGCGGTGCTCTGGCGCTATAAACAATGAGTTTTCATGAGATATCATTGAAAATCAAAAGGTGGTGCTTTGTTGAGACGACAAGAAGTAGTAACATGTTTGTTTTGTCCCTGCACAGCTGATGAAGGTGGTCAACGAAATGTGCCCCAACATCACTCGCATCTACAACATCGGCAAAAGCAACGGCGGCCTCAAACTGTACGCCATCGAGATTTCCGACAACCCGGGGGAGCACGAAGTGGGTGAGTGTGTTCGCATCTGTTTACCAGGGGTGGGGAACTCGAGTCACCAGTTGACTCGAGTCAGGTTTAAAGTCGCAAATTTTCAGACTAATGGCTAAAACTTATCGACTTGACCACTGTTTTGAATTGTTCATTGTTCCTAACCCTCCATAAAACCTTCAGGCTTCTGCTAGACAGAAAAAACGTAGAATAACTTGAGAAAATGAAGGTTTGAGAATTCGGAAATGTACCTTTTTCGGGAAATGAACCTTTTTAACCCTGAGTTTGGCGTCCAGGTGAGCCGGAGTTCCGCTACACGGCCGGTTCCCACGGCAACGAGGTGCTGGGTCGCGAGCTCCTCCTCCTGCTGATGCAGTTCATGTGTTTGGAGTATCTGTCGGGCAACCGGCGGGTCCGACACCTGGTGGACGAGACCCGCATCCACCTGCTGCCGTCCGTCAACCCCGATGGGTACGAGAAAGCCTTTGAAGTGGTAGGTCCGCCGTGACGGCCAGCGTGCTCGGCGGGTGCGCACGTGTCGTTCCTTTGGCGGAAGGCGAGGAGACGTGCAGGATGGCGCATGTGACGCACGCCTGCAACGCATCGCCTTTAATCAAGAAAATGGGATTAATGACTGGAACAGAACTCCACCAAGGCCAAAACCTCCTTGACTGTATCGAGTCAAAAATGTAAATCGAGGTCAGGGGTGGACAAAGTATAGCCCGCAGGCCAAATATGGGCTGCTCCAGTCTTTCATCTGGCCCAACGAGCATTTACATTATCAGGAGTCCTGCAATATTTGTTACATTAATTTAGCCACTTTTCCTAAAATTGGCTCATTAAAATGAATTTATTCACTTTTTTCATTTATCTCATTAAATAATTGGTAAAATTGGTAAAAAAAACAATATATATATATATATATACCATCAGTAAAATAAGCAATTTTACAAGTACATTAACATTTTATTTCACCAAATAAATCTTTCATTCATTATGATTTAATTAATAAAAAAATAAATATGAGTATTGTTTTATTAGATAAACTATTTGACACATTTTAGACACACATTTAACTTTTACATTTCGTAATAAAAATAAATGAAATTTAAAATGACAAAATATTTCCAAAAATACAAAATAAAGAACAATTTCAAAATATATGCACAACTACTATATTTTTTAAAAATCATTTTCAAAGTGTTCAAAATAATAAATAACAGTACAAATGATTAAATACATTTAAATACAGATCACTTGAATACATTCAATTCATAATCCCATTTTTTTCTGCTTGTTTAAATCGAAAACCCCTTGAGATTGAGCATCTCATTTCTTAGGAGGGTCCAAAATAATTACAAATCATGCTGTGAAAAAAAATGAAAATAAAATAAATACAAAAATGTATGATGATTCTACATCCAATATGGCCAGAAAAAACTACTATACCCTGTGAGTAGAGAAAAGAAGTGCTACAAAAATTTGAATCAAATTCAGATTAAACATTTCCGTTTCCACTATGTTTACGTTGCAGAATAAAAAAAAAAAAATAATACTATAAAACTTGTTACCCACACAAAGCTCTTGTTGTCTCCATGGAGCTTGAGGCGGTCTTCCTCCTTGTGCGCAGGGTTCCGAGCTCAGCGGTTGGTCTCTGGGCCGATGGAGCAACGACGGCATTGACATCCACCACAACTTCCCCGACCTCAACTCCATATTGTGGGAAGCCGAGGCCAAAAAGTGGATCCCGCGCCGGATGGCCAACCACTTCGTGGCCATTCCCGAGTGGTACCAGTCCAAAAACGCCTCGGTCAGTGCGGTTTTTGTAGGGTATTTTGGGCTTGGCACTTTTATTTTTGTGGTTTAGTTTAGTCGTGGGAATGCTGAAAAGTATTCATACACATTGTATGTTATTCTGCTCCCAAATTCTTTATTTTTTACTATTATTCCACCAATATTCACCATGCTATTTCTTCCACATTTCTTCAACTTATTCAACCGATTCAAAGCATTCCAACTTCAAACTGTTCAGCTCATTCAGGAACTATTGGGAACTATTTCCCACATTCCCAAAATTCCCACATTTTCCATTACTAGACGTTTTCCATAACAACATTCCCAAATTAATACAGATATTTTAAATATTTACGTCCTCCTTCCACATTTCTCCACTGATTCAAACCATTCCAACTTGAAAATGCTCAGCTAACTTAAGACGTCTTTGGAACTATTCATCACATTTCCCAATTTCCCACATTTTCATGATGACATTTCCAAATTAAGAGATTTTTTTTTAACCTCCTCCTTCCAAATTTCGACCAATTCAAAACCATTCCAACTTCAAAAAAAAAAATAAAAAATCCAAATTAAAAGATAGTGTACTTCCACATTTGTTGACTAATTCAAACCTTTCCAATTTCAGGTCTCACATTCTACATTCCAACAATTCAATTAATTCCACAGCATTTCAGTTCAGCATCAGCATTCGCACGTAATTTCGACAGAACTCGCATTCTCGAGTTTGCATCGTGTCTTTAACCATGACATTCAATTTGTTAAAAGTCACAAGCTGTATGACTCAGAGTCCTGAGCCGAACCCGCCCCCACCTCCACTTTGGCAAATCCCACAGCGAGGGGCATCCATGCCTGGAAAGGATTTACACAAAAAAAAAAAGAAAAGAAAGGGAGCACGTGGGCGTAGAAGCGGCGTGTATTTCAAGAGAGGCGGATGCGCCGCCGTCTGTTAGTAAGAAGACGAAATAGAATCCAGGGGTCTATAAAAAGCGCATCGGCAGTGTTGTGACGTTGTCTGGTGTGAGTCACACGCTGGGGGGATCCAAAATAGCTGCTGAGGTGCTAGGATACCCGGCCCCTCAGCATCAGGACCACTGTGCTGTTATCTCAAGGCTGATTAATAAGCAAATGAGCACATAATATTGTTTAATATTGGTCAAAAACCAAGCTGCAGTAATACTAGTTGTTTTTCGCAGAGGATAAAGAAAATACGCACGTAAGTGTTCAAATATCTGTTGCTTAAAGGTTTATAACACCACTTCACCGATGCTATTTGTTAGCCCGTCCATCGAGTTTTGCATTAAGCTACCAGACTTTAGTAAGGCAAAGTTAAGTGGTTTTGTAAAATACACGTAAATTGTCCTTGTTTTATCTTACGTTTGACTACAAACGTCAACTGGGAGCGGCAATAAACAGCTTGAAGTCACATTTTTGAAGACTTTTTCACTATCTGCCCAAATGCTGCTTGTCGTGCAGTGTGTTAAGTTCACTGACCACCATATTAGGTAGCATATCTTCAATTTTTGTTTGCAAGTCAAAGCAAAAAAAAAATCATCACGCTTAGCTCAAAGCACCACTGTGTAACAGTACTTCTCTCATCTTTATTGTATAATTCTAATACATTTTTTATCCGATCCCGCACCCACTACCGCCCTCGTGTACACTGCTGTAGGTTGCCGTAGAGACACGCGTTCTAATCACCTGGATGGAAAAGATCCCCTTTGTGCTGGGCGGCAACCTCCAGGGGGGCGAGCTGGTGGTGACCTTCCCCTACGACAAGACCCGCTCGCAGGGCGTGACCAGGGAGCAGACGCCCACGCCGGACGACCACGTGTTCCGCTGGCTGTCCTTCGCCTACGCCTCCACCCACCGCCTCATGACGGCCGCCAACCGGAGGGTGTGCCACAGGGAGGACTTCGCCAAGGAGGACGGGACCATCAACGGGGCGTCCTGGCATACAGCTGCAGGCAGTCAGTGACCAAATTGAAATGGGCAAAAGTATTGGGACACACCGCGCATAACGTGAGGTCACCGACCAATGACCAGTGCTTAATGTAATGATTGGCATGTAGACCGACGCTTCCGATCTAACTCGATGAGGGTGTCCCAACACTTTTTGATCATATCATGGAAAGATGGCGCTGTTATGAGGACGTGTGTGCTTGTTGGCAGGCATGAACGACTTCAGCTATTTGCACACCAACTGCTTTGAGCTCTCGATGTACGTGGGCTGTGACAAATTCCCTCACGAGAGCGAGTTGCCAGAGGAGTGGGAGAACAATCGCGAGTCTCTTCTCGTCTTCATGGAGCAGGCAAAACAACACACACACACACACACACACACATGAACAAAATAACAAACACACCTGACTGAGGCAAGTTGGAGTTAATTTGAGGGAATTTGTTTTGGCACATCTGCCTTCACATATGCCTCACTAGAAACATGAAGTTGTCCTACATATCAAATGAATGCTGGAAACTGTTTATGGAAAGCATTTCATCGATATCAAGGATATCGAAGTCGTTTGAGCATTTATTGGGTGTCAAGGATATCCAGCTCCAGCTTGTACTCATAGGGGAAAGTGGCACAAGTAGTGGAAAAACATGACCAGTAATACACTCGTCGTAGTAGCACGCTGACAAAGGACAATGAGCGTACCAAGCCTCACACAGAAAGGCTCTCAGAATCCCTGGCATTAAGGCTACGGTTACACTATGTTCCTGGCGGCAATAGCAGCGCCGTATCAGGCCACCGTGGACAAAACGTGACAGGCCGTGTCTGCTTTACTTTGTCAAGAGTGCCCCCCTGCGCTGACGCCGACTCTGGGGCCAAGCCTGGCAGGGGAGCTTCATCCGAGTCTAATGCGGACACAAATATGCTTCAAAGCTACCCGGTGTCCATGTTTCATCCGTCACAGAAGGTGAAAAAAACGTCTGGGACCTTATCAGAATGTACCGGACGTACTGTCATCCGCAGTAAAACTCAAGCTGAACCATAATGCGCCTTTAAACCTGTGGCACTCAGCAGTCCCTTACATCCACGGCCCATCACGGATGCTGTGTTAGACTGTGAGAAAACTTAGCAAGGCTTGAAAACGGAGAAAATAAAAAACGGCCCAAATCCCACATTGTACTACTTTTCGGGCCAACAGGGGTTGCCGCGGCCGCTACGAACGGTGTAACCGTAGCTTAAGAATTGTTAACCTTGCACGAAGCTAGAAAGGGTCACAAAAGTATCTCTAAAAGCTATGGTGTTAATCAGTGCGACACTATTGCAACGCTCCCATAAATGCAATGCAGATTATTGTTGTTCCATCCCCAGGTGCATCGTGGGATCAAAGGCGTGGTGAGGGACCTCCAAGGCAACGGACTAGCCAACGCCACCATCGCCGTGGAGGGCATCAGCCACGACATCCGCACAGGTGCACAAGCACTATTGAAGCTCTTTATTTCTTTTTGAAATCACAAAAAGTCTTTTTTTTTTCTTTTTTAGAATAATACCTTAAAATAAATGCAGCCTTCAAAGCCAAAGTAGCTAACTCAGGACCGTGAAATTGCATGCGCTTAAAAAGTACATTAGCCATTTTTATTCCTGGAAGTAATTATATTTACAGTAAGTCGACACACTCCAACGATATACTTCTCAATGCAAATGTATGCTCTTCAATTAAGTCATTTACAGCTAATTAATTATTACAATTCAAATCAGTGGCTCAAAGGCTAAAAATAAGTGAGCCGGCAGCAGACTAGTAGCAAAGCAGACTAGAACAAATGTTTTAGATTTTTTACCGCTCAGATCGGAGTTTTTGGGCGCCTATTAACAGCACTTGCCCGGGAAAATGTCTAGGGGGATGCCTCTTGATGTCCCCCAAACCCCGTTTGGATGCCCCTCCCCAGGTGGATGCCCTGTCTGCCCCCCCCCTCCCTTTGCACGTCACTGCATGCACTATATAAAATACCTGTTATAAATTAATAAAGTCTCCATTGAAGCACAGTTCTGCTTTGTTTGTGCGTATGCTGTGTCTCACACTAACGCAAATCCATATTGGTAATGAATTTTTTTGCGCGCGCTCCAGCCGCTGACGGGGACTACTGGCGCCTGCTGAACCCGGGCGAGTACCGAGTGACGGCGAGGGCCGAGGGCTACAACATGGTGAGCAAGAGGTGCGAGGTGGGCTACGAGATGGGCGCCACCCGCTGCGACTTCACGCTGGGCCGCACCAACCTGTCTCGCATCCGGGAGATCATGGAGCGATTCAACAAGCAAGGCGGCGGCAAAGCGCCAGCCAGGCCGCCGCAAGCTCGGCGGTCCGGAGAGAGACGACCGGGGACTTAATGGTGGCCGGAAAGTGGGGAACAACTCGAAGAACTGAAACCAGAACCTATTCATGATTGTGGGGACTTCCGTGATGGAAAACAATGTATTATTGTTGAAAAACATCTCAAACATTTTCTACACTTACAAAGCTGATCTATATAGTACAGTGAACCCCAGTTTATGTGGGGATACATTCCAGACCCAGCCCTCAATCGTTTTTTCTTTTTTTTTTTAAAACAGTTTTAAAAATTAGTTTTATCCCTCCAACAGGCTTTTACCACAAAAATGATTAAAACACAATTTTTATCATATTCGTGGTGTCTATTCTCAGTCTTGCACAGTTTTCCAAATGAGAGTTAAGCATCCTCGCATCAAGCTAATTGTCACTCCCAATTGAATTTTACTCTAAAACAGACACACAAAACAAAAGAGAACTAAACGTATATTTAAACTCCAAAATGTTCAACCAAACATAATTTTGTATAACGAACTTTTGTTAGCTGAATGCTAACATGCAATAGGAAACGCCATACACGGGCTAACGAGAATTAGCATAGATGTCACAATAATTATAAACCCTTATACAACTGCTTTTTTAACACAAATGGAGCAGCAACACATACAGATGGAGCTTACAACAATACTCAGAGGCATATATTCTCTGTGCTTTGTGGGGACACTATTACTTTAACTAAGTTGGGGACCTTCTCTGCCTTTCCTTCTTCCTCTTAATGCTGCGGCATCTCTTCCAGTAGAGCGCAGTGCCCGGCGTGTTGCGACACAACACGGTGCTCCAACTGAAGGCGAGTACAGAGTACCACAAAAATTGCTTGAAAACCCCACGATATAGCGAGGGCACGAACGACGAACCGCGATATAAGAAGGGAACACCGTATATGACATACTCATCATAAGTCAACATCATTTTTTAAAAATGTAAATAATAAAAGACAAACAGACTCTGCCTGAGCATCTAATCTCATGTATGTACATAGAGGACCTGTTAAATTATGTAAACCACTACAGAGGCAATGCAACACATATGCACATTGCTTCACATGAAATAAAGTCTAATTACGCTAACTGTGACGCTGTTTGGATTTTGATTTCCTCACAACTAGAAGTGGGAGGCACTCAGTCGTTTATCAAGATTCGACACAGGGCGGAATTAAACAGGTTGGAAAAAACTTGCTACGTGAAATGGTTTGTAATCAGTGTTGGAGATTAACACCTGGCGAATGCGCGTGAATATTAGCAGTAATGCCGCCACTCCGACGAGTCACTTTGGCAGGTTGAATTTTCTCTGAGGAATCAGTCATGTGTGCCTTTGTGACGGTTATGTTGTTAAAAAGTGCTTGTAACTTGACTTTTGAGAGTCTGAGGTTGTCAAAACGGTCAATAGTGGCAAGCAGAAGAAAAAAAAAGCTCTTTGCTTTCCCGCTGAGGTGTCCACTTCTCACTTTGGCCGAGGTGCGTTTCGGCAGGGATCACTGGACCGAGCGAGCGGTTTGTTTATGTTCTCCGCTCGTTCTTAAGGTGTGAATGTACGGACCGGCCAGTCATTGCCGCCCACGCTGAGGTGCTTCCAATGTTTCGCTCGCCTTGTTGCGCTGCACGGGAGGGAACCAAAAAAGTGCACTTCTACACACCAATTATGAAAGCGTTGTCAACTGCACCACTGCTGCAGAAGTGGTGGAGGCATCGATTCGTACATTTTAGGATTGGTATTAAAAGTTAATGCTATATGACAATTTGCAGTGGAAATAAAAAGTCTACACACCCCTGTTCAAACACCACGTTTTGTGATGATAATAATAATAATAATTTTAAGAAAAAAGAGACCAATATAAATAATAATTAAAAAAACACAACAACGAGCATGCTTCACTGTAGTTATGGTGTTCTTTTGGTGATAAGCAGTGTTGTGTTCGTGCCAAATATGCCTTGGATTTTAGTTTTAAATAATGTTTTTTTAAATCTATTTTTTTATTAATAAATGTAGACTTTGTTTAGCATAATATTTTATTATTTCATACTGAGAGCTGCCAATATTTTAAGATAACTTACAAACTAAATGGGCGGAACGTTGGGCGACTGGTTAGAGCGTCTGCCTCACAGTTCTGAAGAGCGGCGTTCAATCCCCGGCCGCACCTGTGTGGAGTTTGCACGTTCTCCCCGTGCTTGCGTGGCTTTTCTCCGGGCACTCCGGTTTCCTCCCACATCCCAAAAGCATGCATGGTAGGTTAATTGACAACTCTAAATTGCCCGTAGGTGTGAATGTGAGTGCAAATGGCTGTTTTTTTATATGTGCCCTGCGATTGGCTGGTAACCAGTTCAGGGTGTACCCCGCCTCCTGCCCGATGATACCGGAAAATGCATGTATGGATGGATGGATGGACAAACTAAATGTGTGCACCATGTTAAACCCTATTATAAATGAACAAAAATACCCTGATAAAGTAATTAAAATAAATGTATGAAAATCTGTTTAAAAATTCAAAGCATTACAAATTCGTTGAAAATAAAGTCTTTTTTATATGCATTTATTTTTAAATACTTTATACATTTATTTTAATTCATTTGAAATGTTTTTGGTATTTTCATGAATGTATTTTTTTTTAGTTTTTTAATCATTTTCTATAAAAATGTGTATTAAGTATTTATTAATTTACTATATTGTTATTATTATCTTTTTTTTTATTTTGTCACTGC
The DNA here is from genome assembly GCF_024500385.1 of Phyllopteryx taeniolatus. NCBI lineage: Eukaryota > Metazoa > Chordata > Actinopteri > Syngnathiformes > Syngnathidae > Phyllopteryx > Phyllopteryx taeniolatus. The sequence goes on along the minus strand of NC_084520.1, from coordinate 13,566,392 downwards.
CAATGTTTTTCTCCCTTCATTGCTCGCGAACTAAATGTGTGCCACATTGTCTTCTATTTAATTAATGACAACAGCATCAGGATGCTATTATGTTTACACTTTAATGATGGAGGACACAAAATCTGAACCCGCCATCATGTTCTCCAGCCGCATTACAATTGTGGTAAGCACACACTTTGTCATCATTATCATCAATATCACATTATCATCATTATGTGCAACATTTCGCTGTGAAGGTTTAGAACAGAAGGGGTCGGGAGAGGGGTCCTACCAACAGAGCTTATTTGCATTTAAATCAGCACATACCATGACACCACAATGTACTTTATATCAAAATAGACCAAAAATACCATTTTGAAAACAACCATCAATCATGAGGTTAATAACTATGTAGTCCACGTAAAGCATCAGCCACATGGACAAATGCAGATTCTAGGTCATATACACACATGTAATAAGGCAACAGTTAACTCTTCCTATACGTTTTGAAAATACACTTGTCGTAAATTTGAAAGGAAAATAGTCTACGTCAACCATATTACAGCATTTAAGGCATGAGTTGTCTTGGTGTGTTATACGGTACTCCAAATAAACTAAGACTGTGGTTATTGATACCACCATTTTCTTAAAGTATAAAGCATCAATTCATATTTACATAAAGATGGAAAAAAAAAAACCTCACACTTTATCTAAAATTGTTAATGTTTTGTACCAAGGAGTATCGAGGCCGAAATGAAAACAAATATATTACTTTAAACTTGATTTAAACTCACTTCTCAAAACTTCAAAACTGTTTTCGTAACATTACATCTTTCTCCTTGCGCGTTGAAATTTACTTTTTCACGAAACCATGAAAAGTGTATGACTTTCACTTTTTGCAATATTACAGATTCTTTCTTTTCAAATGTTTTCGTAAAACTAACTTTTTTCATCATGTAACATTCCGACTATATCCTTCCAACATTGTATTCTTGTAACATTACGGCATTTTGGAAGGGGGGGGGATCTGAACTGTACTATTTATATTTGTTTTTTGTGTGTTCCTAATACTCCTTGGTAGATTTGTTGAAGTGGATTGCAACTACGTCATATTTGGCTCACTGGACTCATTTTGGCACTATGTTGTTGTACTGTACATTAGCCTATTACGTTGACGACTTATCGTACACTTAAGATAGTTTGCATGCTTCGTTTACGTGGAACCAAACGTCCTGGGACGCATGGACAACAAAAATGCACAAGACGAAAAATGATTGCATACAAAAAAGCAAGCGCGCTCGTTTCGGGTAAATGTGTGACTGTGGCGCAAAAAGTGAACGACGCGTGCGATTAGATCCTTTTTCGAAGCAATGAACCCGCAGTCAATAGCGGTCTAACTGCTTTAAAATGCTGCACATTTGTCATCAGATTAGCAGCGAATCACACTGATGTTGCTACAACACAACCCGTAACTCAGCGTCCACACAAACTTGCTTATGTAAGGATCATTATTGATTGATTGATAATAATGGTGATAAATCACACTGGGGAAAAAAAAAAAAATTTGGTTGCACATGATTAATTCACTGCCGGATTTAGAAGTTAAATATCAATGTCAACCGGGAGGACTAGCAGTGAATGAGTTAAAATGTGGTAAACTGATGTCATTTTTTCAAAATAATCAAATATCTTAGTTGAACACATTTCAATAATGTGTAACCGATGGACATGTTTGAATTTTTTTTTCCAGTGCAGGTGGGGAATGATCATCAGTGGCGACAACTGATGAGATATATAGTCTTGTATTGAACTGCACAACTGTCAGTTGTTAATTCAAGTTGTTAAATATTATTTCATCACAGAAGAAAAATTTGTAATTCATATGATGGTGTCCGGACAGTGAATAGTGAAAATCCACAGATAATTAATGGCCATTATGATTGCATTTAAAATAATAATAATAATAATAGTAATAAAAATAAGACTTTTTTTTTTTTTTTTTTTAACCCACGAAATTCTCGAATAAGCGGGTATAAACCAACAATGCATTTTTGGGGGTTGGTTCCCACCTAAAAAGAAAAGAAAAAAAACAATAAAAAAAAAAAAAAGGAGGGGGGGGATCATGTATTTTTTTCGAATCTGCAAATAGGTGAAGCCGCAGGAGCCCAATCGCAAGTATGCAGGGGTCCACTGTTTCTTTATTTGTATGAAACAGCTTCCTCCCTACACTTTGTTTTATTGTATTGTGCCCCTGTTTGCCAAGGCCTTTGGCCAATAGTTTGCCACCTTTAAGTGTTGTTAGTCAGTCCTCTGTTTTGTTTAGTTTTGTGTTGTGTAATACGTAAAGCGTTGTATAAATTGAATTTATTATGATTATGACTATTACCCCACACCAGGGGTCAGTGACCTTTGCGAAACGGAGAGCCAGCTTGATACACACTTCTGTAATAACACATTTGCTCTAATTAACTTTAACTACAGTATATGTTATATTCAGTAACAAATGATATTCATCTAAGTGAAGACACTGATCATGTCAATGAGTTATCACAATAATTATCAACAATGATTTCAACAAGATAGGAAAAATAACTATCAATATGCAACTGTGTATTTCTATAAATCTTTGCTAGTGTTGACATTTTCAAATGACCACTTCAACACCATTCCTAGGAAATCACAACGTCCCATCACTGCCGAGCTATTTTTAGAACAGGCCTGCATGCTACTCATGTGGTCCTAGGGGGCTGCCTGTTGGTGACCCCTGCCCTCCACCCAACAGGACAACAAAGGTCTGCATTTGGTTTTACGGATGATCTTTCTTGAAGTCTTCACCTTTGTGTCGACGAATAAAAACTACCTGAAGGCCCAGAATGAGTCCAATCAGCCCAACACAAAGCCACAGTCCGTGGAAGCATAAAATAAGCAGAATTGTAGTATACCATCCACTTGTAGAGGAATAAAAGTCTTGGTACCTGAAATAATCTGGATTAAGATTCACTGGAGTACAATTACGGGATCATGAGTGTTGAGTGCTACATACCACTCTTCTTTCAATAACTCACTGTAGTAATGTGCTGTAAGATCCAGTCCAGCTACTCTCCGACCCCACGAGGCGGTTGCGCACCCGCGCTTAATCCGCGGCGCTTCCCAAGCCGATTCCCCCCCGGATGGTCGTCACGGCAACCCCTCCGCTCACTCCGCCCTGGGCAAAGCGCCGCCTCGGCCCCCGAGGCCCCGCCCCGACTCGTTCAAGGAGCGGCTGCGTTTGAGCAGCCGGTCCACGATGTCGCCGCACGTCTTGCGGTACTGGTGGCGCAGTAGCGAGTACACGAAGGGGTCGCACGCCGCCTTGCTGTACGCCAAGCACTTGGACACCGTACCCCAGTGGGGGCTGATGGGCACCGCCGGGAACAACTCCACGATCCTGCAGCCGGGAGATGCGAGACTTGTCATTCATCTCATCGCATTTTCAACTGAAAATCAACTAAAAATCTCCAGTATAGCAATCTTACGGGGGTTCACTCTACAAATAAAATGGACTTACTTACTTAACTTACTTACAAGACCAACTATAGGGAGAGGACAGGAAGTGAGGAGAGGCTTCTTCCACACCAAACTCATCCAAGTGTGAGCCTTCTTTTGCGCACCAGGAACAGACAAGGGGATTTCCCACAAACTGTTCTTGCTCACCTCGTGATGACGTAGGGAGCGAAGCAGAGCATGAAGGTGCCGATGAAGGTGCTGATCTTCCTGGTGGCTCGTTGCCGCCGCCGCCTCTGCTCCTCCAGGCAGCGCTGTCGAACACTGAAAAGAAAAAAATAAGAATACATTTTTAAAAATTGCTTTCTTCCAAACCAAACTCATCCAAGCATGCGTTTATGCTGATGTTAATAATCAGAACATCTGGATAGCAACATTTATGCCAGTTATAATGCACTAGATGCATTGCTTAATATTTTTTTAGTTATAATAAAGCCCTAAGCGCCACCCTTCACTTCTGTAGTAGCCATCAATATGCACAGTTTCAGAAAAATGTTGCAAAGTTGATGATATAATAATTTGCATGATTGCAGCCTCCTTAGTGGAGGTAAAAAGACAAAGAAAAAAAGAACTATGAAGCTAAGAAAAAAGGGTGCTCAGATTATTTGCATGACTGAAGCTCCTTGGCAGAGCTGTTTTTTTTTTGGGGGGGGTGTTTTTGTTGAGTTGAGTTTGTTTTACCTTGGGTGGATGTCGACCAGCAGCACGAGGGTTTGCATGGTGATGACGTCTATCCTCCTGCAGTGGAAGCGGGCCACTTTGAGCACTTTGAGGTAAGTGACGCACAGCACGACGAACGACAGCAGGAAGGTGAACGAGTGGAAGAGGACCGTGAAGACCACGAACTGCGTCCGGCCGCTCGCCCGGTCCCTCGGCGCCGCCAGGGTGCAGGCGGCGTACAGGCGGTGGTAGCCCAGCCACGACAGGCAGGTGGCGGCCATGGAGAAGCCGATGGAGTGCGCCCAGGTGTAGCCCAGCACCAAGGCGGCGTCCCGGTGGCGCATCTTGGAGTGGTAGCGCAGCGGGAAGACCACCGCGACCCAGCGGTCTATGCTGAGCGCCGCCATGCTCAGCATGGAGTTGGTGGACAGGAAGGTCTCCAGGAAGCCGGCCGCCTGGCACAAGGCGTCGCCGCCCGGCTGAGCGCGGCTCGCCAGGGCGGCCAGCGTCAGCGGCATGTTGGCCACGGTGAGCAACAGGTTGCAGAAGGTCAGGTTGAGGTTGAAGAGCCCCGGAGCCTGCTTGCGGATCTCGGGGCTGTACACGAAGCAGATCAGCACCAGGACGTTGGACAGCAGCGACACCACGATGATGGCCAGCACCGAGGCGAACACCAACACCTCCGCGGGCTCCATCCTCAAATTAAACTAACGCCTGCACTTTGAGGGCGCTCATATCCGTGCGGCGGTGCTCCTCGAGCGGCCGCGGTCGTCTCCGCCACCTCCCGCCTGCACCGGTGGAGAAGCCCCCCCCCCGCCCCCCCGTCCTCTTCTCCACTACATTGCTCCAAAGACGATCAAGAGAAGGCTTCCCTGCTTCTTCTTCTTCTTCTCCTGAGAGTCAAGCAAACGCTGCGTCTATAGCGGAGGGCTTTTGTCGTCCTGTGATGCGCTTGTGGAGGCATCACCGCCCCGCACGCGCCGCGCAGTGTGTGGGCTTACTCCAGCGAAGACCCTCAGACGCAGATGCACACATTCGTACAAGGAGGGTGCGTGTGTGCAGTAAGGACCACTCCACTGCTGCAACTACCGGAGACAAATTCCTTGTGTGTTTTTGACATACTTGGCAAATAAAGATGATTCGGATTCTCATTAGGTACACCGAATCTGACCCAGTGTCAGTTTGAGCTTTGTTTTTGAAGGTCATCATACATCATACAGAGAGCTCTTTTAATATTTTGATTGCAGGGCCCTCTATTTCTGCCAATAATACTGATTACTGCTTAATTGTGCTTGATTTTCCCCTTGAGTGATTATAATGAGTAAAATACAATTTTAAAAAAACAAAACAACTACTGGGGTGGATTTACACAACATTTCAAGAGATAAAGCAGTAAAGTGATGGATACTTAATATAATCTATGCCTAAAAACCTGCAAAAGCAACAACAACAAAACTGCAAGAACGATTCAAATCACTTAGATATAGAAAATGACTTCAAATGTAAAAAGAGAGTATTCAATGAAATAATAAAATGTCAAGCAAGTAATTATGTAACTGAACAGAGGTTAAAAAAAATTGTTTGAACAACAAATAAGTTGCATCATTGGGTCTTTAAACTGTAAAAAAAAATGTAGACGCTATAATATTGTACTTTAAAAACAGACAGCAATGACGGAATGTAAGGAATGAAAAAATGTTTTGCTTCCAAATTGTGTTTCTTCAATTCAATGGACATTGTGTTGCTCCTCGTGTGCACTTCTTGGCCACCTCCAGGCCGCATAACACAGTCATATCACAACTACTCAGTAAGCTGCAGTAATATTCATCATTCTTCGCAGAGGATAAAGAATATATGCTCGTGAGGGTTGTTATATTGCCTGTCTATTTTGATAAAGTCAGTAGTAGAAATTACAGATATCTGTTTTCAGTTGTAGGGAGTAAAAGTCATGTGCTCAGAAAAATAATACTGAAACATCTGAAAAATGGACTTAAGTACAGTAACGAAGTATTTGTACTTGATTACTTTCCACCACTGGTCATACTGTGATGCACATTCGATTTTGTGTAGCTACTAGTCCATATCGCATCTCTCAGCATTTGCATTTAAACGCAAGTGGAAGCGGCATCCAATGTTTCCTGTTCCCAGGACTCCCAATATGCTAATCACGTCTGCTCCGTTGAGTTGTTCAGACATCTTCCGTTTCCCTCCTGGGAGGCGACGGATGACGCCCCCGCACTTGTGCACCACCGCCGCCACCCCGCCTCCCTCCATCACCACCACCACCGCCGCTCCACTGTGGACCTTCCTGATCAAATGCGTGGGCCTCGGCACGTGAGGAGGAGGTGGAGGAGGAGGAGGAGGACGAAGGGGATAAGTGGGTGGGGTGAGCAAGAGCGTGGGTGGGGAGTTATTGTTGTTGTGGTATACTACATGCATGCGGAAAGGTGTACGGGGAGCATTTATTCGGACTCCTCGATCACCAGCTAATGTCTGCTGTATGTACTAGTATGCGCTTTGTCCTCATTAGTAACACAATTGAGCACACTAGTAGAAAGACTATGTTAACGAGTGACGTTTTTTTTCTTTTTACTCGTTTTTGTCTTACTAGTGAGGACAAAGCCACTTGACAATATCCTTGATATCAAGCTTAAGGTCCATGTACTAGTACGCTCTTTGCCCTCACTAGTACAACTGAGCGCACTAGTAGAACAACTGTGTCTTCCTAGTAGCTCCTCCCCGATAAACAAAGCTAGACTTTCACTTGAAACGCATCGCTTCAACATACTTCCTCCGCCGAGTGCTAGTACTTGTAGTGACGCGCTGGATGTTAACTAGTAGAATTCGATAAAGTCACTAGTAGCACTTGTAGCATGCAGTTGTCAACTAGTGCAGTCTTGCCTCACTAGTAACATGTAGTTGTCCTACTAGCATGCCAAAGTTGTCCTACTAGTGAGAACAAAGAGTTTACTAGTACATGAACCTTAATCTGGATATGGAATAACTCCTCAAACGGCTTTCTGAACGCCGTGCGTGTGGACGATATTTGCTTGAAAGTGGGCTTCATCAAAATGCCATCTTGATCTTGCGTGGCTGATGCAAAGCGATGGCGGCCGCGGGGAAGTGAGGAAGCGCTCAGCCTTAGCGTAGCTTAGCTGCCACTTCTTGCATCAGCAGCTGTCCCCTCATTGCCCCCCGCCCTATTCTTGTGAAATGGTACGGTCGAGCCTGGGGGCGACTTCCTGGTTGCATCCCATCCTTTATGTTATGATGCTAGGTGGCTACATGTTAGCATTCTTCAACTCTAGTAATCCACCTAACTGAATGTCTCTGGGGAAAGAAAATGTATTCTGCCTCGCAACAAGTGACCAGATTGTTTTCGCACCTGCTAGCTAGCTAAAATTTTAAGCGTTCCACTATAAAAAAATAAAAATAAATGAAACGTGTTTAGCATTAATTCTGTTAGTTGCTATGCGTTGTACGTATATTCTCCTCCATTGTTGATACTCCAAAGCATATTAGGGGGAAGATTTTTCTTCTTCTTCTGCATATTTTTCTTGTGTTTTTGTGAAAGTATTTTACTAAGTTCTCTCGGTCGAGATGTATCACTTCGACATTCTTCCTCGAGTCATTTCACAAAGAGCATGAAAAACATGACGAGGTGAATTTTTCAGCGAATAACTGAGGATAGGTTCCAACATAAAATGCAAATTGGTCAACAGTGAAGATGCGGTGGATTATTGTATGCTTAAAAAAAAAAAAAACACCTAAAAAAGAAGGTTCATAGTGATTTTCTCCCTTTACGTTTTATGCATTTGATGGGTACAGGTCTGATCTTTGAGGCTGATTCCTCCTGTCAGCGCAGGACTTGACAGCGCGCGAGAAGGCCCGCAGCTCTCCTCCTTTTTGCCGCGACAACGTCCGTTTGAGCGCGCTGCCGCTTCCCATCCCACACTTGATTTGCCGCCGACTGACAGGCCTGCGTGTACTAGCTTAACGTGAGCCGCGAGCTGCGCTCACCTTTTGTACGAAGCATTTTTGCACGTCACGACGCTATCTCGGGGTTCCTCTCGAAGAACTTAAACCTAGAAGACATTTACGACGATTTTTTTTGTTGAAAGTTTTTCGGGAATCAAGTGCCTTTTCGACTGAGAGGAGTGAAAATGTTAACACTGGCATGAGATTGATCCAAATAGAATAAAAAGTTGTACACAAAAAAAGAGTACCTAAATAAACGTTGTAAAAGCTTAAAAGCCATTGGATTAAACGTTAAATACAACAAAACTGTCCCTAACAAATGTACTGTCCTGGGTTTAAAAAAATAATAAAAAAAGTTGAAGTTGCTGAAACATGCATTTTTAACATTTATTTTGGTGATTCTTTTACATTCCACTAGAGGGAGTCCATGAACAACTAGTTGAAAATCGAAAATTGGGGATATTACCATTTTCGTAAATAATGCATTTATAACTTCATTTTATTTATTCTTGCCAAATTTAGCATTTGTTGCACCAGTGGGTGTTTCGCCGTGACGTTATCTAGCCCAGCACTTTTTGCGCAATTTAAAAAAATAATAATAATAAAAGAGGAAAAGTTCCACTAATGCACCTGATGATAATGCTGAATAATTACGATACTTTTATCAGACCAATGTTTCTAATCTTATCCTTAAGAGTTCAATGCATTGGAGAGATGCACAGGTTTAACAGTAAGGTTTTCGCGGGAAGCTCAGTGGCGTTCGACTAAAACTCCTGCTTAGTCGAACGTTGAGCATGACTACATGGAAGGTGATTAACTCGAACAGACTGTGCTTGTGAAAGACTGCGGCAGATGATTTTAAATGTAAAGGTCGAAGCATACATCGTGTTCTCTTCACATCCACAGCATCAACGGAGGGGCTCAAACTTGCAGGCGGCAAATTAATCAGCAGGACCATGGGAACACAGGTGCAGCAGGCTTGTGATTTGATGATGTAACACAGAAGAAGACCTTTGCAACTCACCTGCAATATTTCTTAGGAGTATTGTAATATTGTCTGTCTGACTGTGTTGCTGCACTTCAAATATCCGTCGCTTTAAAGGGTTGTAACGCCGCAACATCGATGCTAGTTGTGTTAGCCTGTCTATTGTGTTTTGCATTGCGTGTTAGCATAAAGCTAGCTGACAGTCATATGCCAAAGTTATGTGCTTTGGTTAAATACGCAACGTGTAATTCTCTTAGTTTAGCTTTGGGAATGAGAGTAAACTTGAAGCAAGCACTGAGCCTCTTTTTGGGAGAATTGTTTACAACGTTTTCTGTCACCATTAACGCTTGTAACTCAAATTTTTACTCACAACTCAAGACAAAAAAAAAAGTGACGGTTCATATCTTAAAAAATTCTTATGTCGGGTCACTCATAAATAAAGGTGCCACTGTATTACTATCTTTGTAAAGGCGTTATTTTGTATTGGCTCTGATTGGATGGTGCAGGTGTTCCTAATCTTGTGGCCAGTGGGGAAGTTTATACTGTATCCATATCTGCATAAAAACTCGCGGTATTTAAATTAAAAAAACACTCCTCTAATGAGCATGTTGCAGCTTAGTGGTTAATCCATAAAAATGGTTGCCTGGCAATAAGAGTCTTCTCACAAGTCTATTTGAGCTCCCTCGTTAGCCTCAAATAGCATAAAACACGATCACACGCTCATTTACATCAGTTATAATAAGGCTCGGTTTTGTTTCAAGTTACGAATTTATAAATAGTTTTCTAATTTATATATATATATATTTTTTATACGTTGCACTGATGATCAAGATGAATCAGTATTTGTTCCGTTCAAGATGTACGATACAATTGTCAGACACTTTTTGGGGAATAAAAAAGGAGGAAAGGGGTCAAAACAGCCGAGATAATAATCAAAGTCAATGAAAATTTTGTAGGATTTTCTACAAAACATACACAACAATTTATAATGTTAGTAACATGTTTTGGAGGTATTTGTATTTTTTTCATGTATTTTATGAATGTTAGGCTACATATCCTTTAACCATCAAAGTATTGAATGATTTTGAGGCAAACTTTACTGGAGCTTCCTACAAAACATACACAGTGATTAGTAATATTGGTAACATGTTTTAGGGTTATTTGTCTTTTTTTCCCCTGCCAGTGCTGAATGTTCTAAAATCATGTCTTGTAGTTAACACCCTATCCACAGTGGCAAAAGTGAACATTTGTGGCATAATTTAGCACGATTTCCTACAAATTGTAATTAATAACATTTGTTACATATTTGGGGGTTACCCCTTTTTGTCTTGAATTCAGTGAATGATAGAAAATATACAGCATGTCCTACAGATCCCTTAACACATTGTGGAAAAACGGAATGGTTGAATTTAGTAAGATCTACGTTTAGGAGTGTTAAGTTAATTGTATAGGAACACAGTATCGTACTGTACATACGCTAACATTGAATCATTCAATGCCTGCTGCCCTCTAGCGAAGCACTGCAGCATTACAAGCACCACCATTAAAATCATTCATCAGGCGGCACATTTAAATCGGTGGCGCCCCCTTGTGGACAAAACTGTTCATGCTTTAGAAATCCGAACAAATTCGTCTGAAATGCTTTGATTTGTAGGTGGCAATATATGGTCATTAAAAAAAAAAAAGATATGATACGGTACAGTACAGTTAAAAATAAACAACGGGGTGGGGGGGGGAATTGGCGTGCTCTAAAAGTTTTAGAGCTTTATGAAACGCTTCGGTTTGGGAGTACTGAAATAAACGGACTTTTCTACCATATTCTAATTTGTTGAGTTTACATATTATACAGATTCTATACGTTATACGTACGAGTATATGTGTGAATATTGACGTGTGTGACTATTGATGCTTTGACATGTTTGTGATTCATATTAATAACAAAAGTATCGAAAGTACTGTACGTGTTTACTTTTAGCCTAGCATTTTCTTATTTATATAACCTTTATTTCTCCATGTAAGGCAACTGGCAACAGATTCTCCTTTGAAATGCCGGCTTCAGACAGCAGAGTCAATTATTTTTTACCTTTTTCTCTGGGAGAATAAGATCATTAATGTACTTTTTGAGGTAACATTTTGTCATCTGAGAGGCACAGCTAGAATTTTGGGGGCGCTATATCTATAATTAACCCTACGGTGGTCCCAAATTGACTCCTGCTATACTGTAGCCCTATTTTGGATTTACCACTGTGCTGTCTACATTCAACCTGAAATTGAGGCTCCACGTTTGCAATCCATTTAATGAGCAGCCGCCAGGAAATTACCCAGCGAACGCGCTGATAAGAGGCCGAAAACCCGAGAGCTCGGAGGCCTGACCGTCTGATTGTCATCCACGTTTGTCATTAATATAGTTATCAAATTAAGAGCTGGGGGGGGTTGAGACAGAAGACTCCATTCATTTGTGGCTGGCTCGCTTTTCTGCTAATAAAAGTGTTATCAGGTCCACATTGGTCTTCATGACACAAAAATGGCATGCATGCGTGCAGATGCAGATGATGATGATGATGATGAGGGGTTCAAGAGAGTGAAAGAATCAGCCATTGGGTTTTGGGGACAAATCACAATTGCGGCCTTGTTTGGGAGAGTCCACTTGAAGCGACATGAAAGGAAACGGGACAGAAGAAGATTTCATCGCCCAAATGCTCGTTAAATATTATGTAAGCTACACAGAATCCAAAATAATGGACCGCCAGCAAAGCCTTAGCTGCTGCATTCTCAGCATTTCGCTCATGTTACAAGGGACGTGCGCACAACCCAAATGCAGTACAGTACATCAGACCAAAAGAAGAGTTGGAATCAACTTTTAAATAAGTAGCAACGCAGTTAACGTCAAAGTCCAGATAAAGAGTCTTTGAAGATTTGGGAAGGGGTTTAGGGTCAGGTCGTGTAATGCTCCGTAATCTACGCACAGCGGCACAGGGAAACTCACTCTTTGTTGTTGTTGTAGCGAAACAGCAAACGGGCACGGAGACGGGCAACCGCGCCGAGACCGAACTCGTCGTCGGCCGCAGAAGGCCGCGGGCATGACGAGGGGGAAGATCAAGCAACGGGAACGGGCGAGAGAGAGTCTCGCATGGCTGCGTAGCGAACGATCTGGATATGCGGAAGAGAAGCGAACAATCTTGAATATCTAACTTAAGGCCAAGAGAGTTAAGAGCCAGGCACACCGTGGACAGGGTCGCCCACCAATCACATGGTAAACGTTCTTTCGAAACTCAAAACTACTCGGAGGTGGACCGGAGCTGTTTTCATTTTTTTGCTCACTCAGAGCACGTTCTCCTGTTTACGTTGCAAACAACGCTGTGTTTACATTGTTGCGTCCTCGACAATCACTTTGTGGCCGTGTCCTCCGTCCGTCCACTCCTTCTCGGCCCCCCGGGGTCCTCTCGAGCCGAGCGGACTCGTCGCTTTCAGGTGCCAATTAACTTAGCCCGAGAGCTCTCTGCCGTAATTGGCATCTATTAGGACGCTGCGGCGGGAGCGGCCATTTTCCCAGCGCGGCGAAAAATGGCACCGGGCTTCCTCTCACGCGGAAGTGATAATTGAGCATTTCAACTTTAGCATATGGGGGAGCGCTCAGGCTAATTCAGAAGTCCAGAGCTTCTGGTTCTGCCAATAATATTGATCATTGATCACTCATACACCTACTATGAACCTTTTGCAGCACAGTCTAATCCAGTCCAGTCAAGTCTGGCTCTGATAGGAACTTTCCTTTCCTACCCGAAACAAAAACAAGAACCCGAAGAGGCCTGAAGTCTTTTTACACCCCTCTTCTCTTTTTCACTGTGAATAGCGACAATTTGGCGGTCCAGCCGCCAGCCTCGTATTGCACCACCGCGATTAGACAGCGGCCAGATCGCTCACGTTTGATTGGGCCAGTTAAGTTCTTTACACTCCTCGCTGTGAAATGACCATTCGGGTGGGGGGGAGACCTCTCGTGTTTATAATTTAAGGAGACGAGCGCAAATGAATGGAGCTATTAGCCCACTTTGCCGTATGAGACACTTGGTTTAAAAGGATGGTTTCAAAATGGAATTAGTGGTTTTAACACAGAAATCCATACCACTACTCGTGTCTAAATTATACTCATTTTATACAACTACTCACTGGCCACAACATTATGTACACTTGCATAATCTAATGCAGGGTGTGAAATGCAAGCCGTTTCGTTTATGTACATGATATGTAAATGATATGGTAATATATTATAGCTTGTAAGTCTGGATCCTGGGAGAAACCACATTTCAAATTTAAGTCGAGTAAAAAAAAAAATGGATTTCATCTGGGACACATATTTAGCTAAATATTGTCAGTTGCTAAATAAACACTACTACCGCAATAATAAACATTGTTAAAATGACACTTCTCTGATAGTGCTGTTTTAAAAAAAAATATATATATATGAGTTATCTTTCTGTATTTTTTTAAATTGCTATTAAATGGTGCAGGAGTCCCTAATGTTGTGGCTTTGGTGTTGGTGCAAACTACACACCTCAAGACACATACCGCGCTAAATAAATGTATTAGAGCGGCACATATATTCTTTATCCTCTGCAAAGAACGACTGATATTACAGTGGCTTACAGAGCTTTTGCGACTGTCTCCTTCGTGTACATCAGTATGTCTGTAGTATACTGCCCCCAGGTGGCCAAGGCGCACACACCAGAAGGAGCAGCACAATGTCCATTGAATGGAAAGGCAGCAAAATGTGGCAAAAAAAATCGAATTATTTACATTCTATTTCATTATTTCAATACTGTATCTTTTTATAAAGTACAATATTATAGAGTTAGAGATAGTATTTTAGCCATGAATGAATTAAACTCGTATCTCAAGGCACCGCTGTATTTAAAAGTGTTTTTTTTTTTTTTGAAAGTGAATTCAGTATGAAATTGCTCACTGAAATTGAAACAGTCCACATTAAAGCACCCTATGATGCTGGATGCACGCTTCCTTTAAATGCGTTAAGCCCTAACATTTGAGGTGCTGTTCAGGTAGTCTCCAATAGAAGAGGTAAGGTTTTACTAACAAGTATGCGCAGAAAGAAGTAACCTGAAAGAACACCCAGAAAAAAAGGTACATTTTGTATTGTTTGTGCCACACTAGCAAGCATTCAGTGATCAAACTGACAAAAGGAAAATTCTTAGAAAAGGCGTCGATTGCAGCCAATATTAAAGCACAACGCTGCTTTTGTCCTGCACCTCTGCCCGCTATCGCCTCTGCTTTAATTTAATATCTGTTTATCTCCCTCCGTTGTTTGTTTTTTATTGAGGTTGCGCCTGCATATCGTCCCTGATCTCCAAGCCAGAAGTGAGGGTCAGGAGGAGGAGCGTGCCCTCTTGTTTATTGGCTTCCATTGAGGCCCGCGCAGGAGTTGATTTGGCTATCTGCTCTCATATTAAGCTCTTTCACGTATGTGGCGCCACGCGGATATTGTTTGTAAGCACATGGAGATATTCTCGACTGCGGGCGAATTAAATATGCCACCGTCGCTTTTGTAATATCCTCTTGGCAGGATGTGAGAATGCTGCTGATCTTTTATGTTGAATATCGAGTTCAGGAGGGAAGAATTCAATCTGGAGCCTCATCTCCGCCCCAAAATTATATACTACGTTATAAAAAAAAGTGAGTGTACAGCTGGAAATCTGTATTGATATTATTTGGCACAAGCTAATAACAGACCAGACGACATTTACCATCCATAAAATTAGGCACACCTGCTGCAAGAGGTGTATCCAAAAGGATGTGACTACAAAGGCTCTTTAATAAACGCAAGATGCATGTTTTGGGAATGTAGGAAGAAGCTGGAGTACCCGGAGAAAACCCACACAAGCGTGGGGTGAACATGCAAACTGCACACAGAAAGGCCACGTTGGAGATTTGGACCCCGGACCACAGAACTGTGAAGCAGCCCTGTGAACCACAAGGACACTGTGCTGCCCTAAATCAGTTTGCATTCACTTCATTAAAACAAATCAAAAATAGGTTTATTGTGGTCACAAATATACTGAGAGCAGTTTCTGATATTATGACCCTAAATTTTTTTCCCCTAAATAACGTAGGGGGAAAAATGGGGAAAAAAAGAAATATACTAATCATCCTTCAAAAACAGTCCAAGTTTTGAACTATATTAATATAAAAGATATGAGTGTAGTGAAATGACAAAAACGAATACAAAAAATATTACAAACACCACTCAAAACCATGACTGAAAGCACAATAATGAGGATACTATTCAATTAAAAACTCTTAAAGGCTGAATTAAACTATTAAACTAAACTATTTAAATACATGTATATTATACACATTATAATGCAAGTGTATGTGTGTGTTTTGTTTTTCAGCTGTGACGCCTCACGTGATTGTTATTATCATCATTATGAAATTATATTTTTTTTCAGCGGTTTACTTTAAGACGTGGCCTTCGTAAATTGGGGCGTTCTAGTCAACAACGTAACAACAACGTAGTGACGCAGGCGCCGTGACCTCACGACGCTGAAGAGGGGGGCGAGCGCCGAAATGCGACGCCGCGTATGTCGCACGTGGTCGCTTGTTTACGTCCAGGAACGATGCAGAAGGGGGAGGGGCAAAGGAGGGGGCTCCTAGGATTGCTAAACAAGCTTTTCGGGATTCTTGACTGTTTACTAAAACTCGACGCTTGGTGAAAACAAACGCGGGCAGACTTTGATCGAAGTATTGGCCTGGGAAAATGACGTAATAAACGAGTGTGCGAGGACGTCGCGTTGGTATGTTTTGGTTTTTGTGTGGTCATCAAAGTAGCTCCAGAAGTGTATAGCGGGGGTCGGAATGACATGACTGTTTTGTTTTGCTAACTTGAGAAATAACTTCCTTTAGTCTGCATCTGACGGCATGTTGAAAAGAGAAATCATCTCGCCTTGCATGACCTATTTTTCACAGCATAAAAGACTATATACTGTACTTAGAACAGTGATTCCCAACCACTGTTTTCATCATGTAAATTATGCCATTTCACTGAATTGGTCCTTAAATTATGGTTTATTTACTACAAATAATATATTCTCAATGTTCATCTATCTACGCCAGCTACGTATAGTGACCGGAAGAAGAATTAAATGCTCTTCCACGAGATGGCAGAAGGTAAATTAATCTCTATCCACCCATACCTCAGAATACAATGAATCCGTTTATCGCGGGATACGTTCAAGACCCGACCGCAAAAACGTATGAATCACATTCATTCACGAGGACGACACCCATGTCACTCACCACACCAGGCCCTGCCTCTTAAAGCCATACACAATCAAAGTCACAGATGCTACACTCAAACGTGACGGCGACCCGGAGTAGACAAAGTAACACCCGCACCTCACATGCACGTTATTGTGTTTCAGAATGAAATATCTAATTTCCTCATATTACAACTTTGTGTTCTAATTGCATAGGTCTTACACTAAGTACATATGTGAGTCAATTGAGACAAGATCATTATTTCAGTGTGTATATAGTAGTTTTTGGGACATTTTTGGGTCATGTGGCATGAGATTTTCCTAACAAAACGTATGTGCTCTGGCTCAAATAAAGGTCGGGAAACACTGCGATGCTTCAGCTCGGAAGCCTGTTGACCCGGTTTCAGGTCGGCGGCTGCTCGGCTCCAGAGAGTTCAAAAGGCCAGAAAGTGCAGCAAACACTGACGGACGTCCTTCAGCATGTCAGGTAACAAGTGGAACCACTCGTGCCCGGCAGTAGTTTGACCAAAAACATTCACGGAGTGGCTGTATGAGGCTTAAAATGGACCCACCTGGTCGGCTTCCTCAGCTTGCCGTCTTGGCTCAAATCTGTAGAGAGACATCATACAGTTGTCACCAGCGGCTTGTGCTGTTTGTTTGTTTCAAAAGTCAACTTTCTCTCGTGTATTTCTACCGCAGGAAACTCACCGGGCTGAGGAAGGAGCACGTCTATTGCAATCTGCGGATCCCCGACCAGTGTGAAATTGTCAAAGATGACATTGACATTGTGATACTCACAGGTGGGCGTCAATGAACCGGTACAGATGTAAAATACATGCAGCCATTTTCCGGGGCCCTTATCCTCATTATGGTCCCAGCTGGAGCCTATCCAAGATGACTTTGGTGTGAGAGGCCAGGTGCAACCGCAGGGCACATGTATTTCATGAATGGACCAATAAATTCCCTGATTGATTGATTAGAATTGTCACGTCGGCCACGAGTTTTGCTGCGGTTGGAAATGCAGATGTAACGGCCAATCAAAAATGCCATGTTGCATCGCGCCAAAAAATAAAAGCGAAGCGTGGAGAGTCTCTGTTGCTGAAATGCACGGGTGCAGTCAATGAATGGGGGGGGGGCGATCATTTTCAACAGCAAATATCCACACTCCTTTATTTCTCACTCGTTTCCTCCCCTTGTGTCACTGTATACTGTTGCTACAGCGGCAAAGCCGACCTGATGATTTCTTGACCATCGTGCAATAATGTTTGCAAAGAAAATAAACACAGTACAGTGTTAATGTGGCACAAAATGTTTAACCGCTAAAAACAGCATGGGTTACATTTTTTTCCATTGCGGCTATTTGCCCAAGGGTCAGTCGCGAGTCTGTCATTTGTTGGTATTTTCCCACTTCTGAAGTGTCGCTCGGTGTGCGCCACAATAAATAACATTGCACAATCCTACAAAATAACAACCAAAAAAAAACAACTGAGTCGCCAACTGTAATTTCCACCCGATTTTCCAGTAGGTGTGCTGCAACAGATGTCTGCTGTCTGTAGTTGAGTGTGGAATATTTTAGAATTCCAAACGTCACTACCTTAATTTTATCAATGTATTTTTTCCCCTCCTCCTTCCAAGGCCGAGGGATCTTCTGCATTGACATAAAACCCTGGCGAGGTCTGGTGTCCGCTCACGACCAAAAGTGGCACGTTCAAGTGAAGGAAAAAGATCAGAACTTTAGCAACACTTGCATCGAACAGATGGAGGACCCCCTCAAAGCCATCACGGTAAAGAAGAAAAAAAAAAAAAAAAAAAAAAGTGAACTGTTTAAATAGCTCGTGTCAAATGGGCACACTTGTGTCCGAGGTCCAGCCAATTGTCCGGCAAATGGTTTTCATCCGAGCCGCAGTCAGGGTTAAGAGAGTCACCCTGGCAATTTATATGTAAATTT
This sequence comes from Phyllopteryx taeniolatus, assembly GCF_024500385.1. Lineage (NCBI taxonomy): Eukaryota > Metazoa > Chordata > Actinopteri > Syngnathiformes > Syngnathidae > Phyllopteryx > Phyllopteryx taeniolatus. Next base: position 13,548,034 of record NC_084520.1, on the reverse strand, counting down.
CCAACACTTGTTGGGGGCTTCCGAAACTTCCGGAGTGGCTGCTCTTCATTGGAAAGGCTGCAATTATGTTCATGGGGGGGGGGGGCAGGTGCCTAAAAACACAGCTGGCTCCTCGTGTGACCCGTTCCATCTCTGGAGAGCTTCGCTTCGGTAGCACACAACATTAGCGAAAATTGTTTAAACGAGGCCTTTTAACTTGATTAGTTTACACAAAGTGGCTCTAATCGTATGTCGCAGTTATGGATTGTGTAAGACATGGAAAAGGGAGAAGAGTTACTTCCAAAATAGGATTGTTGCAAATACAGAAGCAGACTAATAAACTCGTTCAAAGCAGAATTCCAATGAAGCTGAACAATCCTGATTTTGATGTGCACCGAATTGTACAACTCTTTTGGTTTCACTGGATATCAATTTATTTGTGTAATTTTTATTTCAATAAATTCATTTGAAAATTCATTATAAAAATAAAATAATCCTTGAATGATCCCCAGAGGGGAAATCAAGATGTTGCAGCAGCACAGAGTACATTGTTTTTTTTTTAAAAATCAACTAAATGAAATACAAATACATAATGAGAAACTGTTATATACAACTTTTTGAACAATCAAGTGGCATGTAATTTATTTTTTTTAACTAAGGATAAAAACAGCAGATAATAACTTAGAGTATATTTAATTTCAACTCTTTTTTTTTTGTGTATGTATGATTAAAAACTACAAATAATCGATATTACAATGTTGGCAATTTAGAATTGTTCCATCCATCTTTCAGCTTTTCAAACACTTTTGTACTAATATTTTCATTTGTGATTTCTTTCTTTTAAATTCATTTTCTTTTGGATGTAGAATATGTTTTTTTTTTTTTGTGAAGTAATACAATAACCGTGTTCTTAAATGTGAAATGTATTGCGAACGTCCATGGCCCCAACCATTACACAGTTTTGGTGGAAAACTTTTTTTCTATATAATACATCATTCGTATATCATGTTGATTTATTATAATGCCAACAAACAAGCAAATCAACATTATTTGTAGATTTTTGATGAAAATGTTTCCATAAATAAATAGCATGTGAATGAAGTGAAGTGGCTTTAATTGGCCTGTGCCCAACCTTGTCAAATGTTTATAGAAATGGCTTAGCTACAATAGTTTGAAAGCTCCTCGGCGGAGGTAATTAAATGACTTCCTGTTACCGTCTTTCCTTGCAGTTGAAGACGTCTCACTTGTGCGGCCATCTGAGGCGGAGTGGCGTGCCCGTGCATCAGTCTCTCTTCTTCCCCAGGGCGGTCTTCCCGTCGCCGGAATGCGAGCTCGCCGAGGGGCTCCGGGAGCGGCGCGAGCTGGTGTCGCACGACCAGTTGGACCACTTCCTGCGATCCTTCAGGGAGGACTACATGGCCTGGATGTTGGACGCGCTGACTCCCTCCTGGCTCTCTGGTGAGAGGAGGACATGTTACATGAATTTGGGGGGTGGGCAAAGCGTGGGCCGGGGGGGCCACATGCGGCGTGCTCTTTTCTCTAATCCGGCCCACTGACCATTTACAATATCAAGTGTCCTGTAATATTTGTCGCATTAATTTAACTGCTGTTTTCCTTAAAATTGGTTCATTACAATGTATTCAGTCATTTTCAAATCAATCAATCAATTTATTGTAAATTAAAAAAACAAACAAAAAAAAGAAATGTGTAGGGTAATCACAAAAAAGTAATTGAAAAAAAGAAATGGCGGCGAGGAGCACGGCGTGAGAGTAACGCCCTCACCTCCTGCCTTTGCAGGTCATCTATCGTACGGGCAGATGGCGTCGGTGCAGAAGGTCCTGAGGCGCTCGCCGACGTGGGATTTCATGTGGCTTCGCAGCGGCGTGCAGCTCAAGGGCGACTTCCAGGGCTGTTGCTACATCGCGCTGGACCGCAGCGAGACCGACACGCTGGAGTTCTCTGGGCTCAAGACAATGTGGGCCCTGCTGGGGCGCGCCCCTCAGGTCGGTCCACCGTGCGGGTTCGAGTGAAGGTGCCTTTGGATGCCCACAATAAAAGGCCACTTGAAAATGTGTGCGTGGGGGATCCTCATCTATGCCACCTGTGATGAAGTAATGAGCAACAAGGGCAGCAGGGGGCAGTAGCACTTTGAGCCTGGCTTAGTTTAGGAGTTGCTACTGCTGAACTAATCCAATTTTTTGGGAGGCGGTTAAGTGAAGTGGCACTTAAATATGAATCATAGCAGCGGACAAAGAAAAAAAAAATGCAAGGAATCAGATATCTTCAGATCGGAGTAAGGCTTCTTCTAAAAGTGGATACAAATTCCACATGTATCAGTTATCTGCCAGTAAGAGTCCAGCGTAAACATTACACAAAATCAGAATTGCGCATTGTATCCGCAGTGTAAATCAAACCTTAAAGTTTGAGCAAAAAGCTATAGAGGATACATTTTTAAAAATATATATATATTAATTATCATGAATTACTGGTACATTTAGTTTAATTGTCAAGTTCAGGCAAGCTGCAGGGAAACGGTCACTATGTAAGTGAACTTGTAAAAGGTTAAACAGACAAAGATCAGCCTTGTTGACACCAAACTTGGGGCTTTCTTCGTCCTCGCCTCCCCCCTTCGGTTGCTGTGTAGTTGATAGGTGACCCGACGATCATCACACGCTCACCCACAGGGCACGCACTGACACCAAAATGGATGACTCCCGGAGACATATGTGTCAATGGAAGCGGGCTGCCATCTTGATCCTTCTCACCTTAACCATTTAGATCAGGGGTGAGCAAACCTTTGTGCTCAAGGGCTGCCATTTGGCTTTTAAAGCAAGACAGATTGGGCAGGTCTTTTGCAGATGATGAAATATAAAGGGTAGAAAAAACGAGTTGCTACTGGACGTGTTATAACCCTTTCAGCAACGGACATTTGAACACAAGCAAACAGTGCTGTGTGGCAAAAAGTGTTTTTCTCGCATTTTATTTCATTATGTCAAGTACAATATGTTAGAGTACTATTTTTCTTATTTCTTATGCATTACAAAAATGTGTTGTTGTGTCTTTTTGAGAGGCTGGAACAGATCGGGAAAGATGATACGAGTGTTTTGAGTTACGAGCGTGGTCACAAAACGAATTATACTTATTGCAAGGCAGTACTGTCGAGGACCGAGGTCTTTGCTAACGTGCAACAGCTGCCGGGGGGTGGGGGGTGTTCGTGGTGGCGGGTGGGTGAGGGATGCTTGGGTGTCAAAAGGAAACCGGATAGCTCCCCCAGGCATGTTTTGGAGAGCCCATAAATAACTCCTCCTTCTGATTTGTGACTTGTAAACACACAGGCCACAAGGTGTGCGATACGAGCCCCCTCGAAAGCCCACTCGGGCGTCGCCGTGCGTGCGCGCGCGCGCGTGTGTGTGTGTGTGTGTGTCGGCTCGAGGTGTTTGCACGGGGGCCCACTCAATTATCCTGCGGAGGAGAAAGGGATGTCTACGACCTCATCTCCCCCCCCCCCCCCCCCTACCTCCCCCAAAGTGGAGAATGATTGAGTAGAGAGGCTGTAATTTATTAATTATGGCCTATATTCTTAGACCACGGCTCTGGCTTCATTCAATTTGTATGGATTGAGCGGTAATTACTGTGTGCGTGCGCGCGCGCGTGCGGAATGAGTCAATTGCAGGTTACTTACAGTATGTCGTTTGTCCTCATGTCGTCTCCCATCGTGTTGTCGGTTCGTTTTCGTTTCTCAAAATCTTCGCGTTGAACAGATGTGCGATTGCTCTTCTGTGGTTTTATAAAGAGCAGATATTAAGACAGTGGTGTGTGTGAACTAAAAGGAGAGTGCGGGTACGCACGCTATTAGGGCCAATGAATTAGGATTAAGGATTAAGATATGATTTAGAACACCCTCAAAATGTGCACCCTACGTGCACATTTTGTTATTGAACACAGAATCGTTTTTGATCCTATTACTCGATGAGCTAATCAGTAGAATAATCCCTTCTTAAAATACTCAATGGTTGCAGCCCAAATTGACTGTAAATTTCCCCCACCATGTAGTAATATGTCCATCACTAGTATCTACCGTCAACTGTATATAAATACCCAGTCTCCAGCAATAGGCCCGTTAGAAAGGTACAGAAAAAAAAAATACTATCGCTATTTCGCTTCCTGGTGGCTGCACAAAGAACTTGCGCTACCTATCTGGCTGTTGTGATAAAGTAAAACCAACGTAACTCTTTAATTTGCAGCAACTTGAATGGTTGAATCTCCGCGCCCTGAAATTAGCCTCTATTAGCTGAACAGTATTGCTTAACAAAAATAAATCAATGGAAATTGTGGCCCGAAGTGACCACGATGTTCAGCTTTGCGTAATTGCAGCGTGGTTCTCCACAGAGAACTGGAAATAATAATTGGAAATAATTTGCAGGTGCGTGTAGGAAGCCACAGGAGGACGGCGAGCCGCGCAATTACACGCTGCGAAGACGCGGGATGAAGCCGCCAACGAGTCGCTCGAGTGTCCCGCCGAGAGAAGCCGTCTGTGTGTGCGGTGATGACTCAACGCCGCTTCCGTCCCAAACTATCGCCCGGCGCGTCTTCCTAGTTGATTCCGGAGGGCCCTTGTGACTCACTTTTGTTAATTTAGGTACGTGCGAGGCGGAGAGAGTTCATGTTTGACAAATTTTCGCTTCACTCAGGTTAAAAAAAAAAAACAACATTCATATTCATTGGGAAATCATTTATTTGCCGATGGAATGAAGTGAGGTTGTGTCAAGACTCCCATGTTTGAAATCATTACGTGGGGAATCATAACATTGGATTATTTTTTTTTTATTTTACAAACCGCCCACTGACACAATGTTGCAAACTCATTTTTCAGGATGTTGCTAAAGGTTGATTTGTTGCTAAAAGTTGCCAAATAACTTTGCCATTGTAATGTCATCGCTTAATTATGTAGACGATTACCTAAATTACACATTTGCATTACTCAAATTTCAACCTCCCAAAAAAAAAAAAAAAGATCTGGTCTGAAAAGTGTTTTAAGTTGGCATCAATCCTCTGACAGGCTCACAGAGCATTTTTGGTAAAGACTGTTTAATGTGCTGAACCTCCTGTGACAATTTCTAAGACCACCTAGGTCAACTTTTTGTGTTGTCATAGAGTGGCAGCTGCGCGTTATGAGGCTTTGGCCACAGGCTCGGCCATGAGATATGATCAATAGGCGGCCATGAATAATGAAGAGGCCAGGCGCAGCAGACACTTAATTACACTTTGGTGAAGCCATTCTGGATAATTGAGGAGAATAAAGATGGCTAAAGTGGATGAATGCTGAATGCAAACTGGATTTTGTCTGTTTGTTCTTGAGGAGAGGCCTTCTGCTTGATTATATAGAAAATTGTCATTTGTCATTTTAAAATTAGAGTTCGTTTTATGTGCCTCAGTCATTTCCTTTGACCAGAATATTGTTCTTTTAATGTTAAGGATAATTGCCGCGCATCCAGACAGTGCCGTGTGCCTGCCATCTGTGACAGTTATGTGAAATTAGCGCTAAACTACTTAACAGACACTTTTGCCCATTGTCTGCTGTTGTCATAATCAGCCCGAATAACGGGCGGCATCAATACGGTCTGAAACCCGATTTGGGAGTTAATGGAGTCAGATGGGGGGCGGTGGAAGCGTGCTCTGGGGGTTAATGCTGTTAGAGATGTTGGCAAAGAGCAAATTAAATCAGCCATAGATCGAGCCCTCTACACGCAGCCAGACAACCAGAGCCATTGAGGAGGAAAAAAGAAAGACGCTAGGGGGTAATATTTGAATATCCCCCCCCTCCACTCGCAGACATATGGAAAAAAAAGTCTGGATGTCAGTGGCCATTGCAGTCATTGAGTCTAATGTGCTTCCTGTCATCCGGGGAAGCAGACGCTACGACACGATTCCGAACTTGGCCGGCCCTCAAGTTGCGGTCATGGCTTGGGGCGAGCGCACCCGTTGACAGCTGACGCAGACGCTCGCGTCACCAAGCGAAGGTTTGGCCATCTTAACGTCTCCCGAAACCGGAGTTGATTTATGTCAGGTGATTAATAATCGGAGGCTTCACACCTCGAGCGAATTATTATTATTTTTTTTTTTTAAATGGATGCTCTTATGACCGCCACTTCAAACGCAGGTCGCGCAAGTTTGACTTCTGAGGTCACTAAAACTCGGTTGCCCCTGATGGGAAGCGCACCAGTCTTGCGTACCCTGAAGCACGCTAAACATTATCACTTTTCCTCCCTGGAGCACAACCATAATTTCAAGGCAATGGCCAAAAGTACTACCACTGATTTTTCAAGACCAACAGCATTGTGTGTTCTACGATTACTGTATATATATATACCGATATATATATATATATATATATATATATATATATACCGAAACTACCAAAAGAAAGAATACACTGTTCTTTCACCAGGAAAAAAATGTTTTGATTCTACCTTTTTTCCATTCTTTAGTCATCAGCAGTAGAACACAGGCTGATGGTTTCCTTCTATAAAACAGCAAATATTGATTAGTGACTTTTTACATGGCAACTGTCACGCCCTGCAAGAGCTCTGTCATACTGTAACGATCGCGACACACACGCTGATAATACATAAACATACTTTGTTTGAGTGTAAAACAATATCTTTTTTTAATGGGGCCTCGACAGATCAATTTCAATATTTCAATAGATTTCAACGGGGAAACTTTTGCTCAATGAGCCACTTCCATGTCAGGATGGACACGGCAAAAATGTCAACTTATGAGTGGAAAAATCTTACACGCCACTTTCTCAATATCCACACGTTCTTAAATCCAACAACCGAAGAAATTTACCAAAGCAGATGCAAGCAGAGGTTTCCGAGGGCAAAGTTGTCAGTGAACCAGGGCTAAGAATTATGACCACCAGCAGAAGGTAAACAAGATGATGTCTCCCCGCAAGCCGAGGATGGATGGCGATGCGAGTCAGGCCGACGCTGAAAGTGAGAGGTGGACTTGGGCCAGACAGGGGTCACGCAGACTAATCAGTATCAACTTTAGCCTCCAGGGTTCGATCCTCCACCATGATGGTTGGCCCTCAAGGCGAGCTCGTCTTGAGTTCTCATGGTGTTCGGCGTGTTGTGCGGGAAATAGCAGAACTGACTTACATATCTGCACATATACGATTGCTGACACGAGGTATCATTAGCTAATTTCATGTAGCCTACCACCGCTAATTAGAACATTTTGTCATGCCCCCACAACAGGTCAACAATAGACACACCTGTTGGTGAGCTTTCAAATGCTTTATTGTAACAAACGGTTAAAAAAAACCTTATTAAACGGTCATACACAATGGCCACAACTGACTCCAGGACTGGCTAACAGTTAGCCAGGTAAACAGCCAGCCGCTAACCTGAGCTCACAATAGCCAACTCTACTTTAATTCGCTGACACCCACGTCACTCACCAGGGGAGGCCCCGCCTTTTAAAGCCGTACACACACAAAGTCATAGATATTAGAGTGTACAATGTGATGATGGGGACCCCAAGTCTACAATAATAATACCTGGACCTCCCATACAGATTTTGTTTAATAAAGTAAAATCCAATTAATCGATGGGATAATGGAGTCTAAAAATGTTCAACAGCAGCAGTCCTTGCTAACATTGTGTTGTACAGACAGCAGTCTAATTGAGACTTAATCAACAGCATCAAGTAGTGCACTCAGTTATGCCTCAATAGCTTCAAGATGCAATTATTTAATTGTAATGCCCATATATATATATATATACACACACACACACACATACATACACACACACACACACTTTAGCCAAATCCGGGCCCTCACCTTTTGGAGAAGCAAATGTGGAAGGACTCGACTTTGGTGCAACTAATTGCTAATTGTCAACTTCTTTGCACGGGGCAGCGATCTGCTACAACAATGTCTTTGTGCGGGTGCACGCTTCTCTCCACCACCAGCTGTCATTATTTATAGATTTCTTTTTTCCAGGCGTGGCAAATTAAAACAGACTGGCCGACCTCTCAAGTGCGTGCCGCCGCTAATGCAGCGCAATCCAGGATGCGATTGTCTCCTCTTTTGTCTTCTTCTCGCCTCTCTTTTCATCGAATGCTCGCTAATGAGTAAGTAAATGGTGGGGAATGGTGCGCGTGTAAAAAAGTAGCGGCCTTTATGGAGGGTAATTAGGAGCGGCGAGAGGCGTGCAGGTGTTGGGGGGGTTGGGGGGTCGCGTTTGCCGAGCTTTCCCGACTATTAAAATGATCACTTTCAATAGCGGACAAAGAGAAGAGGGAGCAAATCTAGCGGCGGGTATTTTCCCCACCTCGAATGCTTTATCTGCCTTTTGATGTGGCGCTCATAAAAGGCCTATTGGGCACCCAAAATGACCCGCGAAATGGACAAGGGCCGACGTCGCGGGCTCAGACTGTTGCCGCCATTAACTAAAAGGCCCGGACGTTATGAAAGAGACTGTCGGATGAAAGAACATGGAGTGGGAGAAGAAGAAGAAAAAAAAAAACAATAATAATTGAAAAATTGCCTAATGCTAAAGTGAAAGAAAATGGAGCCGTGACAAGACACTGTGATATTGCGTTATCTCCGGTAAATGCGGCCAAACAAGACGACGCGGCCAGGCATTCTGTTTGAAATGGATATGCTTCAATTACCTGCGTGTCTAAATCTAGTTAGGCCGGCCATTGTCCGCAGCTTGGATGGGGTATTGAAGCAAATTACACCTTAGAACCTACTACAAAAACTCCGGAGAGCTGCGACTGCCACAAAAAAAGCAGTATGAACGAGGTTACAGGACACAGGAACATTGGTTAGCTCAAATTTAGTGTCGCTTTCGAGCCTTTTTTGAATGAAATAGAACTCCGAATTTGTTTAGTATGATTAAAAGGTGTACAAAAATCAGTTCAATTGTGTAAAATTGATTGCTGATTAACCTGGGTCTTGAAGCCATTGAGGCAAAACAAAAAACTACTTGGCGGTCAAGTCAGTATCAACTAGATTGCCGTCTAAAAAAAGTAAACTTGATAACTATGGGAAGTTGAGCTACCTGTACATCCAACACAGGCCTTCGCCATAACATATTAAGAGATTCTCCCAGCCAATATATAAAAAAAAAAAAAAATAGTTTATTTATTAATTTTTATTAATTATTATTTTCTCAATAGTCCACCAAGAAGTTTAACTAATCGTCCTCATAAAAAGCACCCGAAAAGTACAGCACTTCACTTTTACAGCCTGCACTGCTATAGAAACATCAACTGGAAACAGAGAGCACCTAAGTGAAATTTTGAGCTTTATGGTAAAGGCTGTGATTTTTTGTGTTAAATTTTAATAAATTTGCACTAATCTCCCCCAAAACATCTTCATTCAATAGTGTGGTGTGGAATTTTAAGGGGGAAAAAAATGTAACTCATTTTGGAATAACAATGACTTCTAGAAAAATGTGGAAAAAGTGAAGCTCTGAATACTTACCAGATGCACTGTAGCTAAATTAAATGAATTAAAATAATTTTTGCCCCCTCTGCAGGTGACTGTCAAAATGTACAAGCGTGGCTCGAACGGATGGTTGGGCAAGACGCTGAGCGCCACTGCAACCGTTCCCTCCGACACCTTGGTGGTCTTCCGGGTCAGCGGCGAGAAAGCGGACACCAAAATCCCGGCCAACGCCATCCACAGCATCACGCTCAGCATATAAGAAGTCGTAGTAACGCAAATGGTTGACTTTAGCTAAGAACATAGCCCTGAGTGCCTTTTTACGATTCTGTTATACTGTAAACACTTTATGTAAGAAAAGAAAACAAATTGTATTAATATAATCTTCAGTGGCAATATTACAGTTGTTTTTTCGCTTGAGTTTAATTAATTCACCAGCATGTCGGCGGTTTGGTTAAAGTGTTTTATGATCAGTCTGCAAGTTCATTTGAGGCACGACTGTAACCGTCCTAATCACTTAGCGGGCAAACACTAACAGCGCATGTACTTCGAGTCAACATGATTAAGTGAGGATTTTGTGAAAAGTCAAAAGCCCCTTTTCATGCTGCCTTCTTGGAAAAAAAACAGTAGATAGTTCAGACACAACTTGCTGAAGTGTAGGTTCACACAACCGTTGCGGCTTAACGTATTCAGATACATGGGGTAGAGACAACTGCTTTCAACATAGGCACAGCCAGTGACTCTCAAAACTTCACTTACCAGCTAACAGTTAACCTGCTCTGATACTTAGCGTAAACCAGCAAACTTGCGGGCAGACTTAAACTACCCCCATCCCACATTAGTGCAGAACAACAGCGATTCCCAAAAACACAAATTAGTGTGCCATAGATTACCAAGTGTGCTGCAAAACTTAATTGATCAGAGTGGTTTATTTTCTACAAATATGGTATCTTCGTTCATCTGTCGATGCCGGCGACGATTTTTCGAATGCAAAATGTGCCTTGGCTTAAAAGTTGGGAAAGAGTGTCTCATACTCAGGACAGCAGGCCCATGAGTTCTTGTTAGACATCCTTGGGTCCCTTGAAAGATGCTGTATTAATTTCAGACATTATTATTAAAAGGATCATAGCTAGCTAGTGTAAAATGAGCTACAGGCACAATATTGTTTGAAACTATTTTTAGTAACGCGACCTTTGCATGAGCTACTGTATGCGTGAATATGCTAACCCAAGTAGCGAGAGACTCCAAAAGAAAATGAAAAATTTTCATTGTGACAATACAACATAGTTAAGTGAGGTCGTACTATACAGTGTTTACTTTTTTTGTATTCGGAAAGATTCAACCGGTCTTGAGTATTAGGATCACACAATGTAAAGTTAAAGGTCGAAATTCTAGGTGTAAAAAGTCAGTAATGAGAATACAGTCGTAATGTTACACTGAAAAACGTTATGAGAATAAATTAAGACAAATACTACAATTATTAAAGTAAATACTATTGCAAGAAACATAAGAACATTCATAATGTTAGTTTAAAAGCTTTGTTGTGTTGAATAAAAAAAATTAACCCAAAAAAAAGGAACAAAGTTAAAGATAAAAGCTAGATACTGAAGTTGTACAGTTATCAGAATAAAGTGGTAATACTACAAACATGTTAATTGTAGATACGAGAATAAAGTTGAAAACGAACTATTACAAAAAAAGTCAAAAGTTATAATTAAATAAAGCTGTCATTTTTACAAAGTACAAATCTGTTATATTCCAATTCCACAATTTTTAAATTCCAAAATAAATACATTGGTAACAACTAAGAGGTTTTTGGGAATACGAGCCGTTACTCAGCCTATGTTTTGGGCTTGAGCTGCGAGTGAAAACTGAAGCGCTTAATGGTTTTTTATAAAAAAAAATAAAAAACTTCCATAACATGCCCAAGTCAAGCTGTTTATTGCAATTTGAATTAAACTCTAAAGGCATCACTGTATTGAAAAATGAACTCATTAGGTTGGGGGGGAAATTCCAAGAAGAAGGGAGAAGGAAAAAATAAAAAATAAATAAAAAAATAAAAAATAGAGCTGCGAGAATAAAGGTGTAATGTTAGAATAAAAAAAAAATAAGTTGCGTCCCCCTCCCACGAGACTAAAATATTTATTATTAATGAGTGAATCATCTACACATATTTTCCAGTGTTTTGAAGTGAATTTGTTTGACATTGTCTGATCTTCCACCTGTATCTAAGCAGGGACAAATCCATGCTATTGAATCTATTTCACATTTTTTATGCGCAAAAAGCATCTGAGTGCTCACCCAGCAAATCAATGACAAAAACTGAACACTTTCATAAATAATGTCATTATCAGACGTGATAAATTTTTTTTTTTGGGGGGGGGGGGGGGGGGGGGGAGTGGGTTTGTGTGTGTTGACGCCGATCCAGATTAAGCGGACTAATGCACGTACACAAATCAATGTGGCGGCATGCTGATGTTTTGTGCCACTAATTGGTTGCTGTCCACACATAATTATTGATGCCTCGGGTGCATTTAGTGGACGGCTTTTGTGACGGCGTTGATACGATGCTGGAGGCCATTGTTCATCACAGTTTACCGATAATCTGACATATTGCTGGAGGTCAGAGAACAGTTTCTAAAACTTTTTTTTTGTTTATTTGTATTGTTATTTAACCTTTATTTCGCCAGCCAGTTAAGGCAATTTAGAACAGATTCTCATTTGCAATGCTTGACCTGGCAGCAGACAATAACCATCAGTCACTCAAAAGGCATCATGGAGTCATTGGGTTAATAGATAAATCGAGATATGCTACATGTGTAAATTTTGCCATTTTGAAATTAGACAGTTCATTATAAAAAGGTAAAAATTAGTACCATTTTGTCTGTCAAAGCGCCATAAATGCCATTTCATATTAGGCTCTGATCCAATCAGACATCCACTATCACAGGAATGACTGTAGCTAAAGCCAGCTAATCATTTCCAGGATGCAGCGGAGGCCAATTGAGCCATTACGCCACTTAAATAGAATCATTGACTGTATATCTCAATCTTCTCTGCTGCTTTGGCCGAAGGGCCTCGCAAATTCTATTAGGCGCAATTGAAAATCCAAACTGGAGGAGGAAGAAATTGGCTGCTGTTGCCCGTTTTGTTCTGTATCTCAATGATCTACAACGGCGCATCATCATCATTATTTTTGGTGCAAGTTGCGCCCCCCGCACCCAAGCCTACCGGACACAGACTGTTGCGATTACTTCGTCAATAAAACAAGATCTGTTTAGTCTGCTGATGTCTTATCAGCGTCAGGCCACCATCTGGGTTAAGCAGAAGGTCCGCCACACACCAGAGAAAAGACCTCAAAACAACCCAAGGAAAATTTATCAAATCTTTTTTTTTTTTATTAAAGAAATGAAGGCATTACAACAAACAAACTCACAGTAGAAGAAGCCCAACAACTGTGTGACAGAAATACAAAGTTCAATAAAAGTTACACTGGATGCCAGTAGATAAATGCTTAAAAAAAAAAAATAAAATAAAAAAAAATAATTGAGGCAACCAAATATAGATATTGAAAAGTGTAGAGGCAGCGATCAGGGTAGCGAAGCAGTAAGTCGCTAGCAGGGACGGGGACTCACTTGGGCTTGGTCTCTGCGTCAGTGACGTGGCGGATGAAGACGGCGTCTTCCGGGTGCCCGACGTCGCCCATCTCGTGCATGTAGGACGCAGCGATGGCGATCAGACCGCCGTCGCTGCTGAAGGCCAGCGAAGCGATGCTGGTCGGGTAGTGGTGGAACTGGCACAGGCGCTTCTTGTTGAACGGGTCCCAGATGTTGACAAAGCCATCGGAGCCGCCTGGAAGGAGAGAACGGAGGACGATTTGGATCGAGAATGTCCAAATTTTTGCTACTGAAGGCCAAACATCCCCGAAGGACAGTGGTTGGGAATGATTGTGTTAAGAGTTTCACGTTCTCTGGCAAGACTTAACACTTTGATTCCATACTCAGCGTTGCCCATCTACGCATCTGACAGCGACCCAATGTAGGACAAAAAGTGTAGTGAAGTTTATGTAGGACCCTGGGAAACTATGGCTAAAATGAGCCTGAAATGGCAGCTTTCAACCACAATGGCAGACTTCATGTGTATTTTCTGGCATGTTTTTTTTTTTTTTTGCAGGTCTACTCAGAATAGACATCCCAACCACATTTCTTGTTCCCAAGTGTACTGTTACTGCTCAAACAGGCATAGAACTCTATCAATCAACTAATCTTACTGAGTCACTCAGTTGTGAAACTCTTTTGTTTATGGTGAATGTGTATTATATTTTCCCCCCTCCCACTGGTGGCCAAAGTGTGCAGATCAGAAGCACCACAATGTCAAAGGTCATTGAAGCAAGAAACCATCGTGCACAAACTTTTGAATTCTTTGTACCTGTTGCAAAGGTGTTGTGCACGCTGTGAAAGGAGATGGCGTTGACGGGGTAGACTTGCTCGACACCGTCCTTCAGCCGGTGGCACTTGAAGGCGTACTTCTTCTTCTGGACTTCCGGACTCGGGTCCAGGTACTCCACGGCCACACGACCCTCAATGGAGCTCAAGACATAGCCCTGCAGACGAGGAGAAATGTTTGCGACCACAATGTAGATACCAGATAAGCTAAGAGTTAGCCTAGCTTCTTCCAAAGATACCAGATAAGCTAAGAGTTAGCCTAGCTTCTTCCAAAGATACCAGATAAGCTAAGAGTTAGCCTAGCTTCTTCCAAATCTGGTAAAACTAGTCTTCTTTGTATTTTCTAGCAGTCTGGATGGCACCATGCTGCCTCTCATAGGTCAGTCTTGGTACTATGACAGACCAAGACAGATCGTTAGCAAATTGAGGTTGTTGTTTTCCTGGCCCGCACCTGTTTGTTTGGGAAGGCTCGGATGCAGCGGGTCTGAAACTTGAGACTGGACTCTCTCCTCTGCTGCACGTAGCCCATGTTCCTCAAGTCCCACACCAGCACGCGTCTGCCCGCCGTGCCGACGATCAGCCGGTCGCCCGCCACAGACATGGTGTACACCTTTGAACGACAAGCGCAAATCTATACTCAAACACACGCAGACATTTCATTAGGCGCACCAGAACAAGCCAATAATGTCGTACTCTCTCCGGTTGCGTGAAGGTGCCGGCGTTGCAGGGCGCCCTCGGATCCCAGAGTCGGACTGACCGGTCCCAGCTGCCCGTCACCATGACATTCACCTCCGGGCAGTGTTCCACACAGCGAATGGGGGCATCGTGCTTTCCCACTATGGTATCTGCAACCAAATTAGAAACCCACAACATATCTTAGACAACCTACAGTGTGTATATAAAAGTCTACACACCCCTGTTCAAATTCTAGGTTTTAGTCACATTAAAAAGTAAGCCCAAGATAAATCATCTAAAAACTTCTTCCACCATTGTGACCTATAGGCTGTACAACAGAGGAGATGTAGAAAACCATTGAGATACTGTTTTTGCACAAGTGTGGACACCCTTTTATATCAGGTTTGTGGCCATGCTCAGAAGTAACCAATCATATGTGAACTCAGGTGTGTGCTGACTCCAATTAACATGAGTTTGCATGCGATTGGTTAATTTTGACCACAGCCACATCCCAGTTAAGAGGGTTTGAACACTTGTGTGACCACAATATCTCATTTGTTCATTGTTATTTCCCCTCAAAGTTGTCATTTCCCCCCCCCAATATAGTTGCATAGGTGATAGGTCACATTAATAGTGGAAAAAAAAAAAAAGAAATTATCTTGCAAAATCCCAAACTATTATACAATAACCTTGGTCAGCATGTACCTTGGTCTGTGTTCAAGTCATGCATTTTTAAATTTGTATCCAGATCTCCACTCCAAGCATGCGTCGGGTCCTGGGGGAGAGGACATTGTGCTCTTACAAAAATGTTAAAACTCAAATAATTAAGTAACGTGGCGCCTGCTACGTACATAAAAAGCACAATCCAGAACCGGCGCAGTGTGTTGGTACTTCATGCGCATGGTGTTGGCCACCACGTCGTAGAGGCGGACCGTGCAGTCCCAGGAGGACACCAGCAGGAAGTTTCCGTTGCTGGGGCTGAACTTGACAGCGGTGATGCCATCTTCTGGCCCCTGGTTCAGTTTGTACTCGCTGGAGACCATGCTCTGCAGAAGAAGAAGAAAAACAACTCCCTTTTAATTACACACCATACATTTTTATTGTTTTTCACAAGGGAGGGTTTATTTCTGACATGCACTTCTTACAACATCATCATCTCTGCAAAAAGAGAAGAGCTGGCTTCCAAAAGCACTGTCAGTGTTGCCAACTTAGCGATTCTGTCGGTTTATTTTCACTTTTCAGTCCCCTCGACGAGTGAGTTTAATTTCCAATAAGAAACAGACAACATGAGCATAAGCATCTTCACATTGCAAAGTCAGTCTCACTAAATATTGCCAAAGACACTGTGCCGATTTATGCATCGGGAAAAACAGACACTTATCCACGTGTTGAGAACTTTTGGACGTGCTTCCAAGCTGGAAATATGTTTGCCTCACCTGTAGTACTCTACATGAGAACAAACAGTGAGAAAGCCGGCAACAGAGATGAATCAGCCAAGCCATGCAGTTTGATGACTCTTTTTTATGATTGTTGAATATTTAGATAAAATGTTCATTCAAGATTCACAGACATGTTTTGACATTCACCCCAAGAGGAGGCAGTTACTGTCTTGTTACAGTATCTGTAAAGAAAAAAAAAACTAGGGTTTTATTAGTTAATCCATGAGTAACATGGGGGGAAACTGTGTTTAATAGGCAAAATGAAGAAAAACTCTGAAGGTATTTATTTAACTGTGATTTGCTTTTTCTATAAGAAAATGGCGGAAAATTTTGTTCAGTACGTTCGAACGTGTCCGATATGGAGTAAAGCGAAAGGTCTTGGATAGCTGTTAGCTATGTGAACTTGTAAAGCAGAAACCTTGCCCATTCTCATACAACACATTGAGGAATTAGCCCTAGCCCGGAGCTAACCTAATGCTACAGCACGTTCTACGAGCCATGGCGTCGACAATTTGCACTTACCAATTATATTGAAAAGGGTCCACAGGTAATAAGATATTTTCGTTTCGACTAGATTAGGCTTTTGGACAAATACTTAACAAACAGCCACATAAATATCCGGCGAATTGAATGCGCTCGGATAACTGCCTCGGTAAAAAACGTAGTCCAAGTCCGGAAGCCGATTGCTTAGAAGCTGTTGCTGATTGGCTAAAACCAAATGCTCAAGTTCCCGCCTGCGCGTTGATTGGATGTTTTTAATTCAAAGGAGTACTTCCGATGTCCTTACGTAGGTCACGTGACACCGGAACGACTCGCTGGTTAGGAAACGCCTCGCGCATGCGTGTTAGGGCCGTCTGGGTTTCCTTTACTCCAAAAACAAAATCAACCGCAATTTATTTCATTTAGTATGGTCTAATTATGCAGCGATTTGTATACGTTAAGAAGACAAACGCAAAAAAATATTAAAAGATTATATGAGCGTTTACATTTTGTGAATTCTTTTAAATACATCACAAATACGTCTCTCTCTTTTTTTTTTTTTTTTTTTGCAACAAGAACTTTACTGGGACAACATATAAGATTCCAGTAAGAATATCAGAGGCAAATCATATTTGGCTCCTTGGTTTACTCTGCCACAATGATGTCCTTTGTTTCAAAAGAAAGAGAAAAAAAAAGTTTGTTTGCTATAGTAGATCATGAGCCTCAGAACAATGGTATTGCACGAGTAAGGGAATGTCATAGTATTTAATCCCACAATACAGTCACGAACACATGAGTCTTAAAAATACATTATGTACAAATCTTGCACATGAAAATATATTCAAACACTTTGACGCAATCGGGACAATAACATAGATTGTCCCTAAAATAGAATGTAAATGCATATGGGACATAAAAGAAAGTCACAAGGTCAATCTACAAAATAGACATAGAACTTGGAAATATATATCAACGTTTTTCAAGTTGTAGGCAAATTCAAACGAAGTGTGGTGACGTGTTAAACAGGCCTCAGTAGTGGAACCGGGTGGGGGTAGTACATGTGGTGAGAAAAGGCCAGGATGGAAGCCTGGCCGCCGGGTGAGCCCCCCGCCGCGCTCCCGCTGGTCTCCGGAGCGCCGTGGTCGTGGTAGAGGATGGGCACCCTCACCATCCTCTGCGCCGCCGCGTGGCTCAGGTTGGCCGACTCCAGTTCGGCGGCCAGCTGCCTCTTCCACTTGTTCCTGCGGTTCTGGAACCAGATCTTCACCTGGGTCTCGGTCAGGCGCAGCGAGGCGGCCAGGCCGGCGCGCTCCGAGCTGCTCAGGTAGCGCTTGATGTCGAAGGTGGACTCCAGCTGGAACACCTGGCTCCTGGAGAACACGGTGCGGGTCTTCTTCTTCCTGCAGGGCTTCCCGTCGGAGTGGTCGGGCTTCTTTGGCCAGTCGTCCTCGGCGGGCTCGGCGTCCTTCTTCGGCTCCTCTGGGTCACTTTCGTCGTCTTCCGCGCTTTCTTCTTTGGTGTCCGGCTCGCTTTTGGGGAGGTCGGGCGAGGGTCTGTCGTGCAGGAACAGTTCATCTTTCTCTGAACCTGCCAAAAAATAAAAAATTAAAAACAAAGTGACCAAGTTATATGCAAACTCTCAAAACGAATGCTACAAAATGGAATTGAATCATGACAGACGTACATTGTAATCTATTGTAAAATATTTCAACAACAATAATAATAATAATAATGGCATGTTATGGCACTCGCGCTGCATATTTACAGTACATGTTTTGCAAATATTTGTAAGCAATGGAGTGAATACTCACCTACATCTTTACATTTCATTTTTTGCCGTCAATATTCGCATTACAGCTGGCATCCTTCTCAGCACATTGCATCGATCGTATTTTACACGTATTTACCTGTTCCAATTTATTCATACGTATTTATATTTATAATTTATTCAGTGTAGTTTTTATTCTAACTGCAATTTGGGATTAGCAAGAATATTAGAGTGCAAATAAAATCACCTGATCAAATATGGAAATGTTTTGGATTAAAATAACTCATGACAGAGTCAAAACCTCATTTGTCATCAAAGGTACTTCTGATTTTATTATTAACATTATTTTGTCTTATAAAGAAATTATATATTTTTTGAAATACTATTTATTCAAAAAGGTTGTTTATCAGTAACGTTGAGTTTTCCCTTAGCACAAGATTCATTGATGCTTGAAACATTTGGGAGAGTACATTTTAAGCTACTTACTTCATGCAGGTAAAACCTTATGATATGAAAAATTGAAAGATTCATTTGAGAGCAAAAAAAAAATTCCCCAACAGATTTTAAAGTGTTTCCTCGGGATTAAATCGTATAATATTAAGTATTATAAGATTTCTTTGGGCGCTTAAACATGTAATGCATTCTCTCTATATATATACATATATAAATAATAATAATAATAAAGGTGCTTCAGAAGTTCCATGGCACCGTTGTTCACCACTCTTCAGGGGTTCTTTAGTGAAAAGTGATAGTTCTACATAGCACCCATTATTCTATATACCACAGAGTTCTTTATCTTATCATTGACCACAGAAGATGCTTAACAACCGAGAAGCATTAGGCTTCTTATTTGGTGCTACAGAACTATTGGATAATGGTTGGTTCTATATAGAATGGTTGCACAAGTCAAAGAACCACATTTGGGCACTAGGTCAATCCTTTCTTTTCTTTCACAGAATTCAAGGTAATATGATGTACCTCCAGCCTTGAGATGAGCACCGAGCGTGTACGGATACCACCAAGGAGACGCTGGGGACAGACCGAGCCGCTGTGAGGGGAACTCCAGGCGAGGTAGAGACAAATCAGCGAGCCGGGAGAAGAAGCTGCCTTCCAAGAAGCTTCTGGGCCTGGTGGGCTTGCTGTTGCCGTGGGGGTCGTCGATGCCGAGCAGGTTCTTGATGGAGAACTTGATGGAGTCTTTGGCGGACTGGCGCGTCTCTTGTTGCGCGTCAGGGTCTGCCATCGCCCTTTAGTTCCACACCTGAATCACCATCAGAATGTGAAAATTCAAAAGTTTAAAGAAACAACTGCAGCGGCAGTCAGAGCTCCCAAAAAAAAAAAAAAAAAAAAAAAAGTATCCAAAAGATGTGCTCTCTGTGGTGCTGAAGAGAGGGATAAAAGTGCTGTGTTGGTCTTCGATGGAGATGTAATGCTGACATGAAAAATGATAGCCCACTTAAAACACACTGGATCCTTGTGATTGGCCAGAGCAGCGAGCAAATGGGCTTGGGAGTCTGCAATGAGACCAGAATAGACTCCAAAAGGAATACAAAAGGTTTTTTTTTTTGGGCAACAGTACAGCCACTTATCCAATAAGAGCAGGGGTGGGCAACCTATGGCCTGCGGGCCACATGCAGCCATGCAATTCTTAAAACAACTTTTTAAACAATAAACACCTTTCGCTAGATATATAATCAGAAAGAGTGTTCAGTCATATCTAATAAGAGCAAATTGCAGTGTTCGACATTGACTTAAGAGACAGCTTATCACAGTGGAAGCTGCTACAGGACGACGTTAAAAATCACACAAAATGTTGCAATCAAGGTTCATCTATATGGGGCAGTGTTCAGTCATTCCTAGTAAGCATATCCAATCGCATGTTTAACGTATAATGGACTGAACGTTCGTGATTTGGAACATTTGAGCACTTCTATCCACTCATTTCCTCCCTTTTAACTGTTTAAGCAGACATGCGCCATATATTTGACTTGTACTTTTGCTATTTTTAAATGTCATATTGTTGTTTTAATTTTTTGTTGCTATTACTTTTGAATGTTTTTTTTGGTGTAACTACATATAATGTAGTTTGATTTGTAAATAGAGCATTAAATAATAAATCCGCGACACAAATTTAAAAACAATATTGTAGGGGTATTCAGAACGTGCCATCGTCTATCACTCGCCTCCGATAGCCCAGGATTATAAATCATAATTGCAGTTAATATTTGTATGAAAAACACTTATAGGCCACAAATATAAAACAATCAAACGAAAAACAGTTACGATTAACTGAGCGTCCCGTTCGTAACTTCGAAACATCGTATGTCAGAACAATCGTAAAATGAGGATCACTGGTACACGGCTAAAATGTAAAATAATGCTGTCAGGTGTACCTAATGGAGTGGCCGGTCAGTATGTAATCACTGTAATGTGTTGCGATGTGTTCACATGGAAATTGAATCAGTCACAGCCGAAAATAAAAGAACAGTGAGTCAATTATTCATAACAGGCTCTTTTTTTTTTTTTTTATATGAAGCGCCAGCAAATGATAAATATGGCAGACAGCTCATTAGAGGTGACAGGCTAGTCATTGAATGTAATTGACTGCTCCGAGTTTGCGCGTCGCGAACTGAGACAATGCTGCCATCTAGTGGCAGTTGAGTATTAGGTAAATAAACCACTGCAATTATAATAACAGTCTACTTACTTTAATGAGCTTGGGGCAGCGCAAAGGCACTGAAACATTAAAATGAAGAGAATCAATTGCTATGGTGGTACATTTCTGCATGATCAAGTGATCATAATTGGAAAATCCATACAAATTGACAACAGTGCACCACAAAGAGGGACACTAGAAGTGGCAAAGTGTAACGCGGACAGACCACTGCATCGTCCTTTCCAGCAAAGTCACGTGACGCACACAGTAATGAATGTTGGGAGTGTAACATGGCAGTCTTAGTAGTGCAATCCGACAGGCTACAGTTAGATATGATTCTAAACGTCAAACTCCTTATCGATGAATTTGGCCATAGTGGACAGCTGGATGTTTGTCGTGCCCTCGTAGATGGTACCTGTATAGGAAGACAAACATTCAAACCTGTTGTTTTGGTTTGTTTAGGTCCAATCCCAATGCGCAGTTCGGTAATGTCACAAAACACTTCATATTTTCTGCTGTATTCCCAGCATTTTAGTGCACGTACGTACCAATTTTACAGTCCCTGTAGTATTTCTCTATTGGGTAGTCTTTTGTGAAGCCCACCCCTCCCATCCATTCGATGCATTTGGACGTTGTCAAGGTTGCCACCTGAGGGAAAAAAACAAAAAAAACACACCAGTCCACCACTTTAGCCCAAATTCAGTGCCTATGATATCTTATGTTTTGCTTTTTGTTGGGCTTAACAAGATGACTTAAAATAGTAACTGCATGCACTCTACAGTTTAAAAAAAAGGGTAAATTTCCATTGTTTCCAATTAGAAATATGTTACGTTAGACCCGGAAGGTTCCACAGTACGACTCCATAATACAACAACGGTTAAGGAGCGTGCGGCGTCACCTCCGCCGCGAAGTATTTAGCCATGCAGGCCTCCTTGATGAAGGGTCTGCCGGCTTCCTTCAGACGAGCGGCGTTGTACGTCAGCAAGCGCGCGGCTTCGATTTGCGTCGCCACGTGGGCAATCTGGTGCTGCATACCCTGGAAGGCGAAAGGATGCAGACAGACAGACAGTCACTTTGTTCAACCCCATGGGGAAATTCAGTAGCCCTTCCAATAGTTCATGTTGTGCTATTGAGACGCCTGGGAACAGAATTGCACAGTGGAGAAAAAAAAAATGCATCACATCTCCTTGAATATTTACAGAAAATGTACCTGGAAGTCGAAGATCCGTTTTCCAAACTGCCTCCTCTGTCTTGTGTAAGGAACCGTATGGTCAAAGCAACCTTGTGCTACTCCCAGCATCTGTAACATAGTTCACATTAAATAATGACCCATTTTCTATGATTTTTTTTTTTTTTTTTATACAATAAAATACTTTTTTTTCCTTCTTTTAAACACCTGAGCTGCAATTCCTATTCTGCCCTCATTCAGCATTCCGATAGCGTATTTGTACCCGTGACAGAGCTGCCCCAAGATGTTCTGCTCGGGCACCTGTACGACAGAAGCTGCAATTTAGCAGAAGTCACGAGATGCATTTGCAGCCGAAGCAGGTCTTGAGTGCGGACCTTGACGTTGTCAAAGTTAAGCGGGCAGGTGGAGGACGCGCGCAGCCCAAGTTTGTTTTCCTTTTTGCCGATCTCCAGGCCCTCCGTTTCCCGGTCGACGATGAAGCAGGTGATGCCTCTGTAACCCTGTCAATCACAAATCATAAGCCTTCTCTGCTGGTCCGAACACTATCAGAACCACTGACCTACATTTACAAACCAAATTACACTATTTGTTCCTTGAAACTGGATGAATTTATTTAGGGCTGCAGCTACTCACAGCCGAGGGGTCCACGTTGGCCATCACCAGGAACACGCCGGCATCCGCCGCATTGCTGATCCACATCTTGGACCCGTTGATGACGTAATAGTCCTTGTGCTTTTCCGCACGCGTCTTCAGCGCAAAGGCGTCGCTGCCCGACTCGGCCTCGGACAGGCAAAAGCTGCCGATCTGTGGGCGAGACAAATCCTGGTAAATGCACCTCGGAATGTGCCGGCTTCAAACGAGACGTGGCTACTGAGCTTAGGGTGTCACAGAGTACCATCAGGCGGTTGCTACAGAGAGAGTGGAAGAGTCACAGAAAGGCATAGAAGTGGACATCCTCAGATAATCAATGGTCAACACAACCCTCACATTTGAAGAACCTAAATAGCGTCTGGTGAACGTACGAACAGTGTTTCCAGTGTTTTTTTGTTTACTATGAATGTAAAATGTCCCACCATGTCAGTGGACAACCTGCTGAGGTACTTCTCCTTCTGAGCCGCAGTTCCCAGTTGCACAAAGAGCGTGTTGATCAAAGTGTTCTGGATGTCGCACAGCACAGCCACGGAGGCGTCCACCTTCGCCAGCTCCTCGATGACCAGGATGGAGGAGAAGAACGTTGAGCCGGTGCCGCCGTACTCCACGTCGATCTCGATGCCCATGAGCTGCCCGGTGGAATCAAAGAAGGAATGAAAAGCATTACCAAATCACATCATTCCTCATTTTAGGAAGATACATGGGAGAAAGAAGGCTCTTACACCCTGTTCAAAGAGAGACTTGATCACTGTTTCATCCATGTTAGATTGCTCATCCATCTTGGCCACAAGGGGAGCGATACGTTCTTGTGCATACCTTTTCACTGTCAAAACAAACAAAAACAATGAGTGTGCTCTGCATTAATATTATTGCAGTGGAGCCATGAGTTGCGAGTTGAATTCATTCCGTGACCATGATGGTAACTCTCTCTATCAAAATGAATGGAAATGCCATTAATACATTCCACCCCACCCACCCCCCCCCCAAAAAAAAAAAATCCAATGTCTACTCTGACAAGAACAACAGATCTCTGTAATATTGCACTGTGTAAAATAACACATAATTGAATGTAAAGAATTAAACAGTTATTGACACACTTTTTGGTTTAAATTCAGAGGACATTGAGCGACCCCAGTTTGAGAACCACTGCTGTGAATCACTTTGTGTTGCTTTATAAATATATATATATATATCCATCCATCCATTTTGCGTACCGCTTTATCATCACAAGGGTCGCGGGCGTGCTGGAGCCTTTCCCAGCTATCTTCGGGCGAGAGGCGGGGTACACCCTAAACTGGTCGCCAGCCAATCGCAGGGTACATATAAACGAACAACCATTCGCGCACACATTCACACCTAAGGGCAATTTAGAGACTTCAATTAACCTACCATGCATGTTTTTGGGATGTGGTAGGAAACTGGAGTGCTTGGAGAAAACCCACGCAGGCACGGGGATAACATGCAAACTCCACACAGGCGGGGCCGGGATTTGAACCCCGGTCCTCAGAACTGTAAGGCAGATGTGCTAAGCAAGTGCTATAAAAATAAAGTACACATTCATTGATTCATTAACTAGCTATCGGTAAGCAACATCCCCTCACCCGATTCCCTCATCATGCTCTCCTCCTCTGAAAATGACTGCAGGGGAGGGAAGTTCACCACCCCGGCCGTCTGCACTGAGTCCACATCTAGGGCAGACTTGGTGGACCTGTTCCTCCATCCTGGCTGGCATCCAACCCACGTCCGAGTGAGCTGTCTGCAAGACTAAGAAAACAGACAGAAAATGCTTTCAGACACATTTGCCCGCAAAATTAGGAATGCAATAATTTGCCAAGGTAATATCTTACAAGCTCCGGTTGCCAGTTTGTGAGAGAATAAATGACTTGGCAGCGTTTGGAAATTGGAAGCACTCCAATGGTAGAGAAGCAAAATATCCCATGACGCATTGCGCCGATACAGAAAAAGCCAGATATCACAACATTGATGTTTTTGTTTCATTTTATTGAGTGACTATTAAAAATCCCCATAATGTGATGACGGACTAACGCCGAATATTTTCGAACACAGCATGTGACTCTCAATGCTAGCTCTTAGCCTCCATGCTAATCACTTTAGCGACGTAGCTGACGCAAAGGCGTCCAGTGCAGCTGCGAATGTAATGAAAACTGCAAAATCAGACACTTGACATGTAATGACGTGACGTCACCGTTCACTGGTTTACCTTTGACAAAGTCCTCACCAACACGGCAGCCATGACTTGGGTCACAATGTTTACATGCGTACGTCACTCCCGGGGGTGGATGTTGCGTTTATAAACATAGGGCATACCGGGACTAAATATGACAATGACAAATATTTTTTTATTCATATGGGGATTTTACGGTCTTTTATTTTCTATAAAATATAAATATGAAGATATGATTTGAATTATGCTCTACGTAGAACTGGGGCTTTAGATGAACACTGTGTTAATTGAGTTGACATGATTTCCTATAGTCTTTGAATGCAACACTTCCTAGACTGACTACAATGGCGTGTTGGGAACCAACTGGCAGCTGCTAAGCGTTCACCTGCCAACTAATAAGAGATACATTCTTCTAACCGTGTCATTTGAAAATATTCAAAGTAAACGTTACATTTTAGGCGACGATCGAGAGAGCGAGGTTTTAACAGACGACACTGGAGTGGAAGGAAGGACAGCTGCGAGGGTTGGAAATGGCGTGCTAACGGTTAGCCGAGTTGCTAACATCTCACCGGTTGAAAGTGCTGCTAAAAGCACATATGTTCTGTATTGGACACAGAAACGTCTGTGTCCTTTTGGGGGATGTTAGTCAAGTCGCAGCGCTAAACGACGAGCACAATGGAAGAGATAAAGACGGAACCCGTGGATTTTGTGAGGGAATTCCAAGAGTACCTGACACAGCAAACGCAGCACGTCAACATGATCTCGGGCTCTATTTGTGAGGAAAAGGACCCAGGTACGGATGTGTGGGAAGCCGTTTGCACATTTCGTCGATATCCAGCTTAAGGTCTTTATACTAGTATCCTCTTTGTCCTCACGAGTAAGACAATTAAGCGCACTATTAGGGCTAGTGTCTTACTAGTAACGTTGTTTTCCCACTACTAGTGCCACTTTTCGCCAACTATTACTGCCGTCCTGAAATTAATTCATGAAATAACCTTGTTATCCACCTGAAGGCCCATGTACTAGTACACTATGTACTCACTACAATTCATCACACTAGTATAAAGATGCATTTATTCAATAGTCAGCTGAAGGTACATGTACTAGTATGCTTTTTGTCCTCACTTGTAAGACATTTTGGCACACGAGTAGACTGTCATGACTGTCTTACTAGTAACCTTTTATTCAGTAATAGTCCCACCTTTGGCCGACTGCTACTAGTACAATCTTACTGTCATGACTGTCTTACTAGTAACCTTTTATTCAGTAATAGTCTCACCTTTGGCCAACTAGTACAATCTTACCTGGATATCAAAGTCTTCAAAGTCCTTGATATCGAATAAATGCTGTATTGTCTTTGATCTCACCGATAGCCATTTTAAGATTCATGTACTAGTACACACTGTTCTCACTACGAGGACAGCTTTGGCCTACCGGTAGGACAGGTACACGTGACTAGTGAGGCAAATATGCGCGCTATTACCACAAGTGACAAAACTCTACTAGTTAACATCTAGTGCTTCACTAGTACTAGTAACAGGCAGCAGGCGGTGTCAACTAGTTCACAGTTTTGACACACTATTAACATGTAGTTGTCCTACTTTGTGTGCAGAAATGTCATACAGCAATGGAAGGGAGTAGTGGGGAAAACAAAACATTACTAGCAAGTGCTCCCTCGGCATCCTACTAGTGCGCTGAATTGTCCTATAGTGAGGACGTACTAGTACACGGACCCCAATCTGGAAATCAAAGGCAAGGAATAAATGCTAAATTGGCTTTCCATAGGGATGGACGTAATGATATGAACGTGTTTAAACCATGCTTGCGTTTTCTTTACCAGTGGCCCCGAGGAGTGAGCACAATGGTCTGGACCCCCCGTCCGTGGAGGTGAGCCTGCCCGTGGAGGAAGGGTCGGATGTGCAAATGGACGGCCTGGAGAGGACGTGCGATGGCAAATACAAGTGCAGCTTCTGCAGCTACGCCAACAAGGGCATGGCTCGCTTGATAGAGCACATTCGCATCCATACAGGTCAGACCACCGTAACTATCATAACCAGTCATTCACTCGTTGGCGGATAGCACAAGAAGCTAACATAGCGGGCTACATTTTCACCCAGTGCTCCTTCTCACCAAATAGAACAAATAGGTGCACTGAAATGCACGACACCGGCCACAGGATATCAAAAGTCCCCTTTTATTAAAAAAAAAAAAAAAAAAAAAGGTGGTCGAAAACCGCTTCGGAAATGTGAACAAATCAAGAAGTAGAAACCGAGGAGAATACTTTCTGGATGCACGGGAGATACTCCAATTGTTTAAATACATACAGTGGTGCTTTAACTTTGCGAGTTGAATTTGTTTCATGACCACACTTGTGACTCAAAGAACTCAAATCATCTTTCCGTGTTGAAATGAATGGAAATGGTGAAAACATCTGTTCCCATGCCCCCCACAAAAAACACCCAAAAATAACACTCTGCACTATTGTGCCTTACAATATTACACAGTAATAATAGTAATACTCAAAGCAATTTCTTGTAAATTTTCCCTCCCTTGTGTCTGGCAGGAGAAAAGCCACACCGCTGCCAGCTGTGCCCGTTCGCCTCGGCGTACGAGCGCCACCTGGAGGCCCACATGCGCTCACACACGGGCGAGAAACCGTACAAGTGCGACCTTTGCGCCTTCCGCTGCAGCGACCGCAGCAACCTGTCGCACCACCGCCGCCGGCGCCACAAGCAGCTGCCCCCCCGGGTGCCGCGCCCGCCCTTCGTCGGCAAGCGAGGCCTGGCCACCCTGCAGAAGCGGAGCGGCTCGCTGGGCTTTAGCAGACGCCTGCTCATCAATTTCACCCCGCCGCCCCCGCCCAAATCGGACTACGCCAACGATGTGCTTCACAAGCATCACCACCATTTGAACATGACTGAGCACAGGAACCCTCCCAGGCTGCTGCAGAGTGACTTCAACAGAGGAGCGAACGCTTTCAACAACCCGCTGGAGCAGCTGGCTTCACTGCAGCCGGCCGACCTCCACTCCGAGCCCTCTCACGTTACCCCGAACAGTGACGAAAAGCCCATAGTGATACAGGAAGTCACGGGCGCGCGAGCCACATCATGTTCCAACGGCGTGCAGACTTTGACGCCGAAAACAGAATACACCGCTTCGGACCACAGGAGCTCTACGTCCGGACTCGACTCGGACGCCCACGCCGAGGCTTTGTGCGCGAGCAGCAGCCGGCCCGGCACGCCCCTCGCCGCCACGCCGGAATGCGACGAGCCGCAGCGTTGCCCGCATTGCGACATCCACTTTCCCGACAACGTCCTGTACACCATCCACATGGGATGCCACGTCTACGAGCACCCCTTCCGCTGCAACGTCTGCGGCCACACGTGCACAGACAAGTACGACTTTGCTTGCCATTTTGCTCAAGGGCAGCACAGGAAGTGACTCTTTGACTGTCTTTGGGAATGCCTCCCAATCCACAATACGCCACTCACAAAAACGTAGGGATATTGGACTTTTGGGTGAAATTTCATTCATAAAATGCACCAGTATGGTGCCTTGAGATAGGTTTATTTTGTTCCATGACCACACTCGTAATTTAGAAGACTGAATCTCAAATAATCTTTCCCCATTGAAATGAATGAATGAATAGAAGTAGGAAATAATACGTTAAGTGCCCCTGGTAACCATTTTGTATTGCTTTGCAGGAATGTAGTTTTACATAGGCAGCTACACATGAAACAAAACATAAATTAACAGTATTTTACATATTGTTTTTATATCTCGGCTAAATTAGCTGGACACACTAATTGTGCCTGTATTTTATTTTTTTGAATCATGTATAAACTGTAAATTGTACGACTTTTTAATTATGTATGCTTGTTTTGAAACTGAAACCGTATAAAGATGACATTTTTAATTTACCGGTAAATTACCGCTTTGAGCTCGTAGCTTGTGTGTTTTGGAAACATTTTCAAGTCTTACACCATAATTTAATTCCCAATATATACAATTTAGATGATGTAAATAAAAAGTCTTTTAATACATGAATGATACCATTTGTGGTTGGAGCATAAATAGTTGAGGTATCTCCACGCCAAACACAGACTAGTGCTGACCTAACTAAGCCTTGTTGCATTAACTGGTGAAGCCTGCTCGGATGAGATTGAACCGTCTTCTAAGACAACAAGAACAATCCAGTTGCGATTGTTTCAATGCCCTGAGAATGAAATGACCTGGATGAATGATGATGTTCACAGGCACGCTTTAATACAATAAAGGCATTTTTCAACAAACCCGCTGGCTAAAAATTGGAATGATTCTGGATTATTTTTAACAGGATTTCATGACTCTCACTGTCAAAACGTGCGACCGACATCTTCACAACATGATCCACATCTACATCCTCTCCTTGACTAAAATTCCCGTCTTGAAGAAAGTGTCCGCGCAGCTTTTGGAGGAAGTGCGCTTTGGATTCGTTCAGATGAGTGGCCAAGGACCTCATGTCTTGAGAGGATACGGCCAGTTTCTGAAAGATCACAAATGGATGCTTCTGATTGGCTAAAAGTCCACAGGCAAAAGTATCAACGCTCAACCTATATGGAGGGATTTTAAATCACACCTATATTATTTGACCAGAAATGTGCATAGGTTTGAAGAAATACATATTCAGTTCTCAAGTAGTGTTACAACAAAACAACAAATGTGAACATGTTCAAACTAAAATACAATTAATCAACACGAAAAAGCTGTAATAATGTGGTGGACAGCTGACCTCTGGCTTTCTTCATGGCCTCTGAGATGAGACGGCGACAGGCCTGGTCAGCCTGGTGAATCACGCTGGCAGCGCATCTTTGGCGGTCGGCCTCCTGCAGGGTTAAAATCCACCATTTAAGTGCTATATTTTAGCACATTTTTTTCCATTACATCTAATGTCAATTGAAAAGTGGAGTTTAAAACTGAACTCCTGTGAAGGAATGCAGAAATTTTTATTTTATTTTTTTCAATTTTCAAACCCTAACCGCCAATATTTGAGGAAATACTGTATGGTGTAAATTGATCATTTGCGGTCTGTCTTTCACAAACCTTTTGTTCTCTGTCGTCGTCGACTGGGCTCAGTGGGTCGCTGAGTGCATATGAGATTAACTCCATCACTTTTTGACTGGAAAAAAATGGAAAGACTAATGAATATCCAAAGAAATTGGGGAAGGCGGGGGGGGACAGCTCACATGGTCATCTTACATATCGCACTCCGACAAGTTATCCGCAGTGTCCACTGTGATGCTCTTTGCCTCCCATGGGTTTTTTCTCGGATTCGGACACTCTTGACGCTTCGCCATCTCCTCGATCACGCCAGCGGGCACGGGACAAGGCCGGTTGTCATTCCGGCTAATGCACAGTTCCAAGCGACACTGTGCGTACACCTGGCAAAAACCCAGTGAATCTGCAACAGCAGCATACGTCATCGCCTTATTTAATAGAATATTTTGATGTTTTCGGGTTTTTAAAAGTTACAAGCCGTCGTTCAGTCGAATTTGTGCTTTGTGTTGCAAGTAATAATTTGCTTCATACATACTGCAGGAAACTTCACCTCTTGCTTACAGAAACATGTCACATTCTTCCCAGATTGTGCGAAGATGCCTACACTTTCTAGCCAGCTGGAAGACTTCATATCTCATGCTTGGATAGTAGAAGTTGTCATCCAGCAGAAACAAAAGTGGCGCCGCGTCAGCCCGGGCAGGGCCGAAAGGCGACGTTAGCAGGTCACGGGCGCAGCGTTCCCATGCGGGCCCGTCGATGCTGCTGCCGCCCGGAAGCTTGAGCGGCATTTCCTGTTTATCCAGGAACTCCTCGATGCACTGCAACACAGCATTTCGGTGGAGCTTCCACTCTGTGCGCTGGAAAAGGTTAAAAAAAAAAAAAAAGTAAATGCATCACCGGCCACTTTGGTAGGACCAAACTGGACTACAGTGTTCCCCAGCTATATCGTGGGTCATCGTTCACGGCACCGCTATAATCACAGGGTTGTTTTTTTTGGAGCGGTTGTTGGATTTGAACAGTATTCTTGCTTATTTTAATGCCCTCGCATATGGGAAAGGAAAGCCACAATCGCTGATGCACTTTTTGGCAGTTTATTGTACACTGGGAGAACAGTAAAACACAAACACTCACAAAGGAGCACCTGTAAGCCACAGCTCACACGCAAGACACTCACACAGAGACACGACGACATCACACGCCACCCCATCAGGAACATGCATGTACATAGATATTACAACACTCAGTAAATTCTACAAATGTTATGCTTAAAATAGGTTTTTTTTGTTTTTGTTCAAATACAAACACACTTAGAATGTGTTTAAAATGTGTGTTTTAATATGTATGAATGTGTTTCAAGCATGTGGGATAAGTAACCCCATAACTGAACCCTTCCACGAAAAGCTAAAATCTACAAGTACGCCCAACCAAGAAGGTTTGTTATTGCCTGCAGATGCCGGCAAAGCCCTTTTTTAATTATTATACTTGACAAAACTATGGCCGAGCTAAATGAAGCTCGGTCCCTCAGTTCAACCTAGATGCTTGGCACCAAGATTCCACCAGATGGCACCAAAGCATTATCTTTCCAGACATGGCTTTGGCCTGAGCACAAAAACGGTGAATAGTTTTTCAGTGTATAATGCAGCATAAAAAAATAAAAATCAGCAAGTAGGCGAATTTGCCAATGTCGGAAGTAGGTAATGAGTGGATGATTCGGAACACATAGTTGTTCACTTCATTTTTACAAGATGAATTGTGGGCACTAAATAGGGAATAAACTGTGCTCAGTTCTACATATTCGAACGGCGCTACTGCATAATGCCTACATACAAACGTTATGTAGCATTTCATGTGTTCAACTATTGGTGTCACAGTATTTACAATGACGTATATGTAAATATGACCACTAAATTAATAACACAAGAAGACATTATTGGAAGCTTTACCGCCTGTTGTGACGCAGTGTCCTCGTCTGTCGCTCTGGCGTTAAATGCCTGACCTGGGATCAGGTCGTCGTACGGAATCACAGTGGTTCTAAACCCGCGCCGTCTCGCGGCGAGACAGACCCTGCGGGAGAGCGAGGACTTCCCCGCAGCAGGTAGACCGCAGAGGACGCACAGACAGGCCCGAGCCCGGTTGAGGTGGTCCGGTTTGGCCGCTGTTGCCATACGGCCGCCGCAAAACTTGTTTACGGCGCTACATCGGCCATGTCTGTTTGTCCATACTTCCGCTTTCGCAGAAGAACCGCCCACATCCGGTTGCAGGCCAGGAAAAATAAAACATCAAAATAATCAATTAAATTGAATTTATTTGTAAATGAGCAATTCTGTTGCTAAATTTAGCAGCTTTTCCAAACAGAAATTGTATGTAAATATTGATTTTAATTTCCACTAAGAAACAAAACACAATGGAATCATTTTCACATTGTTTTCTGTATGACAAAAAGGAGCCCAGTGGGAGGCAATGACAGAGTAAGAGCACTGAACAGTTCCAAAGACATGTTGCCCATTTATTCACTAAAAAAAGCAGCGATTATTGTTGGAAACTTTTGAACCCGAGGTATGTGCTTCCTAAACACAAATATTTGGCCAAGGGCATCTTACCCAACCTGTACAACTTGACATGAGAAAAGAGCGTAAAAGCTGGAGGGGATGTGGAGTTACCATTACTCTTCGATAACGAACGTGGACCAGCTGAGCTATGAAATATTTCTGTTATTTTTGTGAAAATTGGGGGAAAAAAAAGCTTGCTGGAAAAATAAACGATTGTTTTGCTTTAGGAGAAATAAAGCTAATCCTAGAATGAAAAAAATATAAACCTTTCGAGAAGGAAATGGGAATTTAAAAAAATCCCCCCCCCACCCAAAAAAAAAAAGAACAAAACAAAACAAAAAAAATCAGAACTGATTTTTGTGGGAAAAAAAAAAAAAAAAAAAAAAAACTTAAAAAAAATTCTAATATCACTTAAGACTGGTTTTAAGCGTGTAAGAAATTTATTTATTACAATTGGCATTTCCTTTAATTCACAAAAACATTAAAATTGTTCAGAAAATATATACAGTATAGCTGATTAACAATTGAATTACATCCATTCCAATAAATATTAAACATTAATACACATGATGACATACTCCACGTTAGAAGAATCAACTTCACAGATTTAAGAGTGCATTATTTGACTGCTTCCTGTCAGCTGTAAAACAAAAAAACAACAACAAAAAAAACCCCTCTTACATTCAACATACAAAAAAAGATAAATCATCTTAGTTTGGTGGCCGCTGGGAGGGAATCGCTTTCGGGACCCCGGGGCCCTGTCTGGGAGCCTCGGGCTGTGCATAGGTAGTGTTTAAATCTGTGTTCCAATAATCCAGTTCTCCATTCCTGAAACTGAAAGTATGTGCAAAGTCAGAAATTGAAGTTTGAGAGTGACGAATGTGAATGAGTAATATAATTAATAAGTTCTTACCCAGAAATCGGAGCCGAGGTAGCCGGTGGGTATGGAAGCTGTATTGACAGAAAACAAGAAACTTCATGTACTGTACATCACGTTAAAGAAGTTTGAAAACCCTTTTCAAACGTCATACAACATCCTGCTTCGTATTTACTGACGGCATTTAGCGGTAATCAAAACTGGTTTGACCCGCTGCTGAATAAATGCGCAATTACGTAACCCTGCAGCGATGACGACTGAAGAAAATATTTACCCTCTGTGGAGGGACTTCTGCTGGAATACGAGTGGTAGCGTGTGCCACAGTATTGCTGTTTGAATGTCCATTGGCGCTGCCGTGTCCAGCATGATGTGGTCTGGGAAAGTTGAAATACGCAGGCTTACATATATATACTTCATATTTTTCATTTTATCTTATTTATTTATTTTAAATCATACAGTAAGATTCTGTTTACCTTAAACGGTGAACTTGTTTCAGGCACGGGTTGAGCGCATCTCTCCTGAAGAGGAAGAGGAGCACCAGAACAAAAAGAACCAGCAGAGGCACGACGAGCAGGAAGAAGATCAAAAGGCCGTTTCTGAGGGAGTAGTCTTGAGGCACACAATGTACATTTGATGAGGGTCAAGTTTGGACGGGGGGGGGGGGGGGAGTCAATGTAAGTTCCAGAAAACGGACATTTTTAGTTACAGTTAAAAGACACTAAATACTCTTACATGATAGCGAGAATATAATGAATAAAACAAGAGGGGAAATTACAATTTACAGTATATTTCTTATTTACACGGCCGAGGTGCGAGATGTCGCCAAGGACCAGTCGGAGCAACGCTGTTTTCCATATTTAGATTAGAGATATCAGCGATCCAATCAGAACAAATCTTATTTACATAAAATATTAATGCCCTGTGAAAAGCCAGGCATAAAAGAAAAACAAGAATAGCTTGGAAAAGGGCATCTTCAACCCAAACTATTTAGCAAATCTGATAAAAGGACATCAAAGATCATTTAAAAAAAAAAAAATTGTGGAATGGGACCTTTTAAGAAAAAAATAGTTCGAATGTGGAGGTGTTCCCAATTATTGTCCCCCCCCCCCCATTTAATAAAACTATAACTTATTTAAATATTGACTTTTTACATGTATATTTTTCTTCTCTATGAATCTCTTCATTTTTTATTTATCGATTTATTTATTATTTTTTTTTTCTCTCAATACTATGTGAATGCCTGAGAACACACTGGCATTTGGAAAAAGAAATCTTGACTGCACCTATCTTCGTGGGACCGCTGTCGATGCTACCGCCTATCCCCGCACGGTTACAGTTTGGCGGGCTCCACCCATCGTCGCAGTGGCAGTGTCCTTGGTCGTTGCATACCTGGAGACAAAAAAAAAAAAACAACACCAACACGGTGAGACTTGATGTAACCATGAGAGACGGTCGAAAAGCATCATCCTAACCCCATGGCTGTTGCAAGTCCTCTGGGCGTCGCAGTCCAAGTTGGGAAGCAGAGCTGAGGCGTTCACGCACTGAAAATCGAGGCAGGTCTAAAAAAAAAAAAAAAAGAGAACACAAGAGAACAATGGGTACTCCTATTGTAGAATGAACTAATGTGAACACACAGTAAATAGAGGTAATACTGACTGTGAGATAACATCTTGACCCAAATTGGTTTCTTTTTACGGGAGCAACTCCCCTCAGCCTCTCTAAAGTTTGTGAGTCCTCTAATCTTGCAAAACTGACCGAGTCGTTTTTGCTGGTGTGTGGACATTGGCGTTGTCGGCACGATTTGAAAGAAACACATCGGTGTCTACTGCTCCTGCCTTGCGCGACACTGCGAAAATTAAGGTAAGCTTTTCTTACCAAGGTCGTGCCGAGCTTGGGGTGGTGGGCAGTGTCTGAACTCTCATTGAAAAAGAGTCTTTTGTATTTTTGGCAACCAACAAATGTATGTTTGCCTAATGGATACAGAATTTGGGGGCGGGGTCAATTTGCACAAATTATTTTTCCCTCGGAAAGGTGGACCTTGAAGAGTGAGTGGTAAAGTTTTTTGTGCGTTTCACCCCAAAAACCGGGGTGAAACTGCTGGACTGACTGCACAATTGGATAACATTATAAAGAAAAAGCCAGAATACCGCAAGTTTGCCGGTCATCTTCTTACTTTTCCTTCAGCACAAGGACTCCCAGGGTTAACATAGGCGGGATCCAGCACATCTGTACCCAGGTTGAAGTCGGCATTGACACACCTGGATCCGTTTATGACCTGGATACTGACATGAGCACCTGGAGGTGGGTGGTTGACGTCCACGTTAGTGCACTGCACTTTCCCGCACATGGCGTTGCTGCAATGTAAACACTCGTTTGACCTTTTTTCACACAGATTCAGATTTCAAGTTTAGATCAGCAGATACAAATTACACTTACGCCACAGCACATCTGATATAATCTCCACTGCTGGTGACCCCACAGTTCCCGAATAGGTTTCCCTGCATGTTTGCATGCAGAAAACAAACATCTGCTGCCTTTGTTGCCAGATCTGACAAAATTGGGGGAAAAAAACATTCTGAAATTCAATATTAATGACAAAAGAACCAAGGTACAGTGAAAGTGACACTTCCTATACTATGTTGAAAAGAGGCAGGCCATGCATTTGGTACCTGGGCCTTTAGAGGGGATTTATCACACTTAATCCACCACTATCACGTAGCAATTATAGAAACCATAAATATGATACAAAATCAATTTAACAGCCTGAAACTGTGCCACGTACATCATTTGGGGCAGTTCACAATCAATAGTTTTCTAATAACATGATAAAAAAAAACATTTATTTTAAATAAATACATCCTACTCACCAGAGATGCTAATAAATAATGTTAGTAGTAATATGTGCCATCACTCCAGACGAGTGCTCGTGGAAGTTGGCTGTAGCAAGTTTTGTTCTGACAAACCTACCTGGTGCAAAGAGACCTCGGCACTGGGAGTCGTACGTCTGACATCGGCCCTCGTAGCAGTATGCCGCGCTGTTCTGACAGGGCAGGCCGTCCATGATGTAGAAGTCGTTGGGGCAGAAGGCGCTGGTGCCATTACAGAACTCAGGAAGATCGCACGCATTGAGAGACACCCTGCACGGCGTCCCAGCCACTCTGAGCTAGAAGGAGGCCAGCATGAGAATTCAAAATAAAACAAAGGCCTTCACAAAAAAGGTGGACAATTTTGCCAAATTTGGAACAGCACCACATTGCACACAAAAGTAATAAATAATAAGATAATATTATCAGTCATAAAAAGTAAACAAATAACATGCACCCTCGGCTACTGCCCTATCCCTTCAGAAAGTGTAGTGGCAATGGGATAGTGTGCCCACCTGACAGTCATTGCAGCAACTCCCCTGAGCACAAGAGGATCCAGTGGTGAGTTTGCAAGTGGCAGCAATACAGCATTTATTCTGGCATTCCTGTGGAAAATATAGTTTTTATTATCAGATTTGATCAGGTCAAGACAAACCTGGGTAATTGTTATAAAAAGCCCCCAAAGATTAAACCCCCAAATATATATATATATATATATATATATATATAAGCATTTGTTTGGTCATTGCATGGCATCTTTTCATCAATTTAGGATTTAGGAGGCCATGTGACAGAATGACGCATTCACACTCAATACTGATTGAGAACTGAAACCGCACTGCTTGCACAGAAGTCAGGAGAGCCAACCACAACACCGTCAGTGACATACAAGAATTCATATGAAATCCCCAAAAAGTTGACTTTTGGTTTGTACACCTCTGGGTGCGCAGGATAGTTTAATGGTAGTATAGAATTATAAATAGCCATGTACATGTATGACATGTATGTATGATTTCCTCAATAAAATGTCACTTTTTAACCCCATTAAGCCTCTGTCAACAACGGCGTTCCCCATGGTTCCATTCTTCGTCATTTAGTTTTCTCAATTCACATGCTCCCACGATGTGAAATCATTACTCTTTCTACTCATACGCTGATGACGCACAACTCTACATCAGCACAAAACCCTACGCCCATGTCCTTTCCTCAGGCTCTTCTCAACTGCCTTTGTGAAATAAAAACCTGGATGACTTTCAACCTCTTCAAACTCATCAGCA
Source organism: Phyllopteryx taeniolatus (assembly GCF_024500385.1). Classification (NCBI taxonomy): domain Eukaryota; kingdom Metazoa; phylum Chordata; class Actinopteri; order Syngnathiformes; family Syngnathidae; genus Phyllopteryx; species Phyllopteryx taeniolatus. The sequence continues at coordinate 13,510,500 of NC_084520.1, read as the reverse complement.
CTAAAACAGCTCATGGTTGTCGTCCCCAAGTCACTGCTTAGGAAGGTTGCCGATCTACTCCTCCCTCTCACTTTTCCCTAGGGTCCGCAACCTGGGAGTAATCATGGATTTCACTCTCGTTCCAGTGAAGGGTGTGTGTGTGTGAAGGACTGTTGCACAGTATATTATACAGTGTGTTACCTCTGGCGTGCCGCAGTCACACTCCTCGTCTTCTTCCAACAAGCCATTACCACACTGCGCGGTCCCAACGATGTCCGAAAGGGAAGGCTGGTTTATCAGACATACCCCTCTTCCGTTGAGGATGAGGGCCTCAAAATCTTCACCGCTGCAGCGGCTGAAGCTTGTGGAGCCGCTAAATGGTAAACAGTAGCAGCAGATGTTTTGTAAATGACACGATTACATGGCAAAGTGCACAAACTATTGTTTTTTTTGTGCATTTTTACCTCGCCCTGGCTGCCATGATGCAGCTTTCTCCAACACAGTTGCAGCGGTTGTCATCATGGCTCATGCCCAGGTTGTGACCCATCTCATGGGCCACAATGGTGGAGGCGTAAACCAGCGCGTCATCACCAAACTGGCAAATCACATTTAACTCAGTCAGCAGCGATCAGAAAAATTGAGGTAATATTTCCTAAATGTCAAACTGTGTTATTCCTTCAAATCAAGGTCGTTCTATATAAAATCAACCAGGTACTTTGCCCTCTTCTCTCAGATTTTCTTCAAATTTCGGTGTGGTTGGAAATAAGAGGACAACACAGAACACAAAACATTTTTGTTGTAAATCTCTCAGGGCGATATAGGCTAAAAAACTTTCAGCTAATTAGAGATACCTCTCGACTTTAAACATCTGTATCTTTGTTTTGGTATTATTTTAAAGCGCTTTCATACTTGTACAAAACTCTCTTCTTCTACTTCATCAAAGATTCAATTAAATATTTCCCCAATTTTAAACTAAGTAAAACAATTACCATTACTATTGTAGCTACTTCCGAGTGTGGAGAGGCATCTTTGTAAATATTTTGATGTGCACTCTAATTTTAGGTTCAATTATTAGTTTTAGTTAAGAAAAAATAATCTATGAGGGGAATTTTTTTGGTACTGATTTTACATGGAATGAGTAAGTAGACAAGAATATCTCAGTATCATCTTCCCAACTAAAAGACATGCAACTAATCCATTCTAAGGCACCTTACTGCAGAAGAATGGAAATCATTTAACTAAAATGTGCCTCGTCATGGGCATAATGACGTCTCAGTCAAACTGGTTGGACTCCTCCTCACTCTTTCTGTACAGCATGTGAGTGCGAGTCCTCCCCATGAATAATAGAAAGAGTATCATTTTCCCAGTTGTATTAAGGGTTTTAGACTACCTCGACGATGTGTTCAAACTTACCGCAGTTAAGCCAACGAGTGTGATGCATCAGGAGTTAAAATTGAAATAACCCGACATCGTCAGACATTACAGATTAAACTACCATTGTAAAGAGTTAAAGTGGATGTTATTAAACTCACAATGTGGTATGTGATGTTAATAGGCTGGTTAAATTAACCATGGTGATGCAAGTTATAAGGAATGAAAGATTGATTTGTAGTTAAAAAGGGGAGGTAAAACAACCAAGGTGATGCAATTGGAGCAAAAAGGAGGTAAATTAATTAGAGTGACGTGTTGGGAGTTAGTAGGGTGTTTGACTCGGCATTGTTTGTATGTTCAGCCAATCACTGATGTATTAGTAGTTAAAAATGCTTTAAACTAAACACTGTGGAGTGGTAGGAGGTGAAAATGAGTTAAACCAACTACTATGATGTATTAGGAGTCAAACCAACCAAGGTGAGACATCAAAAGGTAGAAAGGAGTAAGTGCAAGTAAAATAAGTGCATTTACTCCAGCGAGATCTCTACATGAAACTAAAAAAATAAATAAATACGAGCGCTCCGCGAGATCTCTACATGAAACTAAAAAAATAAATAAATACGAGCGCTCCGCTGAAAGTGGTCTCCATTAACCTAGCGCCGATGAGATGCATAGATAACATGGAAGCGCCACAACAGAAGCAAAACACAAGACCCGGGATTCTACCTTTGGCCGGTGAGGGATCCTGGTTAACGCAAGTCCTTTAAAAGTATTTAAAATATATATATATATATATATTTCTGTAGGGAGACGCGGGAGCCAAAACGTACCAGCATACTCTCATGTTCAGCAGATAGTTTTCAATTAAATCGAATTTTTCATTTGTTGGACTATGATTTTGGAATACTACAAGGAATAATGATGCGCAAGTCATTCGTTATTGTCAATACAAACAGTGAATGGGGTTTTCGGGGGCGAGTCCAAGCCCTAATAAAGACTTATTTATATGCTCTTAACAGTTGGTTAAAAACCACCTAGCATGTAATTTTTCTCCTGCCCTGACATATGGATTTTTGCCTGTTTTACTGCCGCTTCTCCTCTCCTCTCCTGCTCAGAGAGGGGGCTAGGTGGCGATGATCGAAGTGAGAATGTTGCTGGAAGGATTCTGCATCGCTCGACCAGAGCAGGTACGAGGAGAACCACTTACCTGGAGGAGTCTACCTGCTGGACTTCATTTCATAAATTGACTCATGCGGTTTTAACTAACAATGTACAGCGACATATCATGTGATAAATATTGCCCACACTGCCCACTCATTGATTTTTGTGAACAGTTGGTGCGGCGAGCCCTCTCAGACACTTTTGTGATTAAGGGCTATATAAATAAAAATGACCTGACTTGACAAAAGTAAATAAAGTAATGTATAGGAAGTGACACCAAGTGTGTTAGGGGTGTGTTAGCAGTAAAAATCAACTATGGTGATTTGTTAAGGAGTCATACTAACCACGTTGATTCCTCCAGAGCTGGTGGCCGAGCACACCGTGCCAACAAAGGCCATGCCCAGCACACCTCCCGGGAACGAATTTGGCCGACCGCTAGAAAAACAACAACAAAACAACCATTATAACTTGCAGATCGCGTGTCTTCTAATCACCTGATGGCTGTGAACTCACATCACAAGCTGACCAATGTCGTGTCGGTTCCTCGGCAACAGGTCGGACTTTCTCCACTTGACGAAGCTCCGCAGCACGGTGCCTGCGGAACCCTCCACTTCGAAAGGGTTGCCCTCGTTAAAAATCTCCAGCCCCACTAGTACCACGCGGATATTCAGCTGCTTGTAATACTATAACGAAAAAGACAGGATAATTTAAAAAGGAACAAAATTAATGCTTCTACATCTTTTTAGATGTCTTACCCCATCTAGCAGGTTGGCCATTTCCACCATCTCCTCACGTATCGCCGTCTCATTTCCTTGCTTGAATTGATACTGTCCATGAAAATGAATACAGTGAACCCCAGCCTATTTGTGGTTCTCTATTTACAAATTCACCTACTGACAGGTTTTCCCGTGCAATGAGAGAGCAAGAACCTTGGTGAAGATGCCCGTTTTTTTTCGTTGCGTTAATTTACAAACTTACCCTGAGTTGATCCACAACCAAAACCAGCTCCACGTATCGAGTCTGAGGTAAATTGCGTTTCTTCTATTGAAGCAACAGACAAAAAGGAGAAAAAGGGACCCTTAGAATCTCTGTCTAAAAGTGCAATACATAACACATGGTAAACGTGGGCATCCAGACCCGCAGCAGAGCTGAGAGGGCGTCTCTGGGCTCAAAAGCTT